>NW_025837268.1:11640-113967 GCF_002878395.1 Capsicum annuum | reverse complement strand
TTCTTCTTCTTCTTCTTCTTCTTCTTCTTCTTCTTCTTCTTCTTCTTCTTCTTCTTCTTCTTCTTCTTCTTCTTCTTCTTCTTCTTCCGTTTCTTTTTCTTTCTTCTCTTCTTCACCTTTCTCACCTGCTGAAGCCATGTCTGTCACTGCGATTGTAAGTTTTTTGAGGTTTACTTGATGCCATCTAAGAGGGGGGTTATCGAGGTGCACTGTATTATTTGGAAAGGATTAGTAAACATATGCAACAAAATTAAATTGGAAGAGCAAAAAATAAATTAATTTACCTTCTTTTTGTTGCTTCTTCTTATTCTTCTCGATTCTACATAGCTTCTTATCT
The DNA here is from genome assembly GCF_002878395.1 of Capsicum annuum. Taxonomy (NCBI): domain Eukaryota; kingdom Viridiplantae; phylum Streptophyta; class Magnoliopsida; order Solanales; family Solanaceae; genus Capsicum; species Capsicum annuum. The sequence goes on along the minus strand of NW_025837268.1, from coordinate 113,630 downwards.
TTAACAAAAGAAGCAATATTCAGTAGACTTTTCTCGAGCAAGGCAACACGCTCGCGCAGGTCATCGTCACTAGAAGCGTCTGTTGAGGTTTTGAGTCCACTTGAACCAGCATGATCATAAGCGCGTGGTGGACTTGGAACATAATAGTGGCCACCCAAATCTTCGCCTTTGTCTGCGACCTCCGCTGATGAAGTCAGGATAGTCACGCCTTTTAGCTGTGCCTTTAACGCATCGATGGACGTATCCTTAACTTAGTCAGTGTATGGGTTAAAAGTTTTCATGTATCTCTGCTCTATCTCACGGATTGTAGGGGTAAGGTACTGGTACACAATCTACAAAAAAATAAAAATAAATTACAAGACATTCACTAATATCATAATAAGTATACTTTTACCTTTATGCTGTTTTCTTTGTACTTAAACGGGTCGCCTTCCATTATGTTGTCGCACTTCGATGTGTGCCATTGAAGAAGATAAGGAATGGGCAAGGGAGAATCCAACGACTTTCCGGCATACCTTTCCAGATGAGGAAAGGCCTCATATATCCAAACCTGCAATTAATAGAAGCACAAGTAAGTCTACAGTGTCTACGTATTACTCAATAAATAGGTAGGAGTCTATAATAAATCAATAGGCTGGTTGATTATAAGTACTAGAAATGCCCAGGAAAAGCCAAATAACACGTACGATGCATTATTCCTCTTGACAAAAGTTTCTTTCTGGTTGGTCAGATCAGTCTTCTTTTTCAGATAGCTCAAGGTCAGCTCAAAGGACTCTTTTCCCCATGAATACCCCCCGAAGAATTCTAAATCAGCCGCCATCTTGATGTGGTCCAAATCCACCTTCTTTGACGAGTCCTTTGCCAGCAGCATTGCGTGCACAAACCAAATCAAAGCACACTTCAAATTTTGTTGATTATTCAGCCTATTACTTTTCATCAGGCTAATCAACTTTGCAGCAGTAATGCTCTTGTTCTTCATCACCTTAAAATGAAAGCTTTCTCCATTTTGGAGAACTTTGTTCATTTTTGATTCATGGGGATATACTGAACAATTCAGCCCCGTAGTCAAAGCAAATTCCTTTAAGCCAAAACAAGCTGGCTTACCGTTCACGCAAAATCAAATTTCATGCATTTTTTGACTTTTTATATGCTGCAACAACATATAATGAATCATCTATCCATTTAACTTAAAATGTTCCAGAATATGCCTCAAGAGTCCGAAACATGTCTTCTTAAAATCACAATACAACTTTTGTTCAACAAGAACCCTTCTAAACTCTCGATACATGACCATTCTTGCTCTCACAGAAATCTTTGCAGGAAAAGAGCCAAGATCATCCATCCAGGTTGTTTGGACATATGACTCAACGGAGATATCTCTTGCACAAATTGGCAAGGATAGGGGATCCTCCTCCCCGTCTCCGCTATCTCTCCTATCCTCACCGTCCCCGCTATCACTTTCACTTTCTTCTTTGCTTTCCCCCTCGCTTTTACCTTCGTAATCCTCAGCATCCTCACTTTCGTGTTCACTACTTTCATCATATTCGAAAATATCAACAAGGATTCTTGATTCAGTTTCTGACTTCGATTCATCGACTACAAGTTTTTTTCTCTTAGAAGTTTTCAAAACTTCTTCGGATTTTCGCTTCTTGCTGGTAGAAGCAGTGGAAGTAGACCTTTTAACCGCTCTATGAACTCTTCTCACCATTTATGATCTACAGTGAAAAACAAATCTGTTGTGGTCGATTTATCGACCACTGGTCTATTAAAAAAATGAACAAATGCAGCAAAAACAAATCTGCAGTGGTCGATCTATCGACCACCGGTCTATTAAGAAAAACGAAAAAAATGCCTCCCATCAAACATGCAATTCAAGTTCCAACATTGGCAGTGCAATTTACAACAACAACAACACTATTAAAATAGGTCCAATTCAGTACAAAAAATTCAAAATTAAACGCAATGTAACTACTAAAATTGAAAAAATTTCTAATCATTATCCAAAGTAGAACGCGATTCAACATGCGAAATCGACAATTTTAACTAAAAACACTCAAATTTTGACTGATTCAACGAAGAACAGTGCATTTTTTGTCAAAATTGAAGAACCCTAACATAAAGTGTCATCGAAAAAAATTACTAAAATCGATCTAGAATTGATTGGGGAAGAAAATTACACTTACCTGAGCAAGAGAAATTCAAAAATTTTGCCTGAGGAAGCAAGAATCAACCGAATTATCTTGTTCGAAAAAATAGGAAGAAGAACGGAAGAAGGAAGGTTTTGAGGAGAGAGAAATGTGTAGTTGAAAATATTAAATGATTTTAATGTAAATATTTTGAAAATGGAAAAATATAAAAGGGACCATGTGGTAGTTTTTAAAAAGTTGTATTTTTTTCTCAAGTTTTAAAAATGTTAAAAGAACCCATGACCCCACAACCTTGGCCCACTTTTTACCTTTTTCAAGACCTAACCTTAAAAAATGAATCAAAAAGAAATTTGGTGTCTATGAATCAAAATAAATTTTGAAAGTGGATAGGAATCAAAAAATTCTCATCTATCTATCTGTCTGTCTGTCTGTATGTATGTATGTATGTATGTATGTATGTATGTATGTCTGTCTGTCTGTCTGTCTGTCTGTATGTATGTATGTATGTATGTATGTATGTATGTATGTATGTATGTATGCATGCATGTATGTATGTATGTATGTCTGTCTATCTGGATGGGGTTCTTTATGGGATGATGATTGGCTGATCTCATTGACAAAATCATATATATGTATAGGTGATACATGCAGAGATATATTGCTAAACTGACTCGTTGTATAACTCTTATATAGTGGTTAAAATTATCATAAACTGTCAATAGGACATTATCTTGACTAGTGTGTTATAAGAATTACTTTGATATGAAATCATCATAGTAATTAATAAGTGATCTAGTGTACTTATCGGACACTCATATGATAACAGTTGAAAGGGTATTAGGTACGATTAAATGTTCGTGAAGTTAAAAATTTAAGATGAAATCTATCGACTTGATAATGAGTTTTAGCTCTATATTATGAATTATGTCATGATAATCTATCAACTCTATGTTATGATCATATGGCAACGGTTGAAAGGGTATTAGGTGCCATTAAATATTTGTGAAATTAAAAATTAATTAATATGAGATCTATCAACTCTTGATAATGAGTTTTTAGCTCTATGTTATGAATTATATAAATGGCTAAATTAAGTTCTTGGCCAAGGCAGTAAAATTTTAAAAAGAAAAGAGTTTCATAGATTGTTTATCACTCATAAATATTTGACATGCATACATAGTTAGCCAGTTATTAACTAGGATTTGACTGTTAAAACATATCATAGGGCGATTCAGGTTTACAAAAAAAAAAAAAAAAAAAAAAAAAAAGAATACCACATTATTCATCTACAAGTTACTGAAAATAAATTGTATGCAACATTCAATAGAATTTGACAGTTAAAACATATCATAGATTTATAAAAGCAGGAAAAAAAAGAAAAGAATACCGTATTATTTATCTACAAGTTATTGAGAATAAATTGTAACCAACATTCCATCAGATGATTAAATTAAGTATTATTCTTTATTACTACAGAAAATATAAATATTGTGAATAAATTATAGATTTCTATTTTAAATAAAATTTAAATTCTAAGTTCGAATCCAATTTCGAATTGGATTACCAAATAAGTCCAGATAAGATCTGTTGGCAGCATTACCCATTTAGTATAGAATTCCATTTTTCCAAAATTAGACATAGTGTAGAAAGTCTATAAATAATGTAAAAATGCAATTAAATTGTATCTCCTAATTGAAAAGGATTATACATTGAATGAAACACATTAATCACTATCACAAACTTGAAATTTCTTTACAGTTCAACTTCTATACGTACACAAAAAAAAGAATTACTACTTTTTATTAAAATCAAATCACTTAAAAATTATCAACAATCACTATACATTAAAAAGGTACATTTTTTCTGATAAAAGCCTCAATACAAAATTCTGATGGACAATGTAACATACTTCTATCATATATAAAAATGCAACTGTTTTATTGAGTTCGGAGCCTAAAGGACAAGTTTTTTTTTTTTATCAAAACTTTGAGAAAGGCATATCAAAATTAAAAAATATCAAAACGGACTAGGTAAATACAGGTGATTACCTTGTACATTACAAGTTAACGCTGTTTGGTTACATGCTAAAGTGTAAGGTAAAATCGTAATTTTACCTTACAAGGTAAATGTAATGCCCCGAATCTGGTATCTGAAACGCTACACGGTGCTCATAACCCTGAAAGATCACAAGATAACCCATGATTGATATCTGTACCTATACACTGCATAAAATACTGGATAATGCGGAAACATGAACTGAAAGGCCATAAGGTTCAAACTGTAGCATAATATCTGATGAAAAGTATAACATCTGAATGGGGTATGAAGTAACCAAAACAACTGGAATAACTGACTAATCATAATAGTCTGAAAAGCCTCTAACTGACTAAACTGTCTGAATGAGGAGTTGATGGGACATGTCTCCAACTAACTCCAACTAATAAATTAATTAATGTCATAAAAAGTAATGATCATTTCCTCGAAAGATGATGACTCACTTCTAACTCTGACTGCTGAGACTGGAATCTACTGATGCTCTGGAGCTCGTGTCTTTGAACCTATGGTATAAAACACCATAGCGCGAATGCGTCAGTATGACTAATGCACTGGTATGCATGTGAGGTAGGCTAAATGCATGGGGTTCATATGCATGAGCAATAATAATAAAAGACTGATTATCATGAGAATGAGAATAGACATAATAATAGATGATGTGTGAGCTGATGCTAACACATTTAAAGCTTTTAACTAAGAATAATTGCAAAGTCTTAAGCAACTTTTATCGTTTTTGATTGTTTTATGTATGATTTTGCAGTAGAAGCTAAGATGCTAGAGAACCAACAAGGATGAAAATAAAAGAGTTGAAATCTGAAGTAATTAGAAAAGAAGTGTGGCTGACGACATTTGTGATAAGTAGTCTGATATAATGCTAAGTGTGTATCAAGAGATTCCAACCAACACAAGAACAAAAAGATGAACAACAAAGAGCTAGTGAATCGAAAATGGCCACACACGGCTTCACTAGGCTTGCAACACTTGTTTGAACTAGAAAAGTGAGTTTAACAACAAGAACAACAAAGACAATATTGCTAGTGAATCGAAAGAGCCCCACATGGCTTCACTAGACTTTTATATTCAACAAAACAATGTTAACAAGATTTACAAAGAAAGAGATAGAAACTTGACACACGATATTCATTAATCTAAGAACCCTAACAAGAGAAAGGACCCAAAGACTAATAACTATCAATACCAAGTTCTTACTTGGACCAAGAAGAACTCAAAGAACCTCAAGAACCTAGTTTCTAGCCAAGATACAACACTAGTATCACTCTACTAGTGAGAATTTGGTTTTGGCCTCTCCAAATGATAAGAAAGAGAAGTAAAAAATTTACAAGTCTTTGTTTCTTGAATAATAGGAATCAACTAAAGCAAGACTAGCCCTATTACATGGCTTATATAGTCACTTAGAAAGGAGGGACAAAGACCAAATTACCCTTGGTATTTAAGTGGGTGGGTTTGGGGTGTCTTGGTGGGCCTCTTTACATTTTATTGAATATAAGCCCTTAGATGGGCTCACAAGGGCCTCACACATGGCCAAGAATGTGAACAAGGCTTGGAGTCGTTTCAACTCACATACTTGGCTTCATGTGAAAGATCTCAAGCTAGGAATTCCCGTATCACCCTCTCCATCTTGAAGGGAATTTGTCCTCAAATTCGGATCATTGCCATCCTCCACCGTTTCCACCCGAGAGAGATCACACACGTTGAAAGTGTTGTGCACTTGATATTCCGGGGGTAGATCAATCTTGTAGGCATTGTTGTTGATCCTTTCTAATACTTGGAACGGGCCATCACCCCGTGGCATCAACTTAGCATTCCTTTGAGATGGGAATCTATCCTTTCTTAGGTGCACCCAGACCCAATCTCCCGATTTAAGAATGAGCTTTCTTCTTCCTTCTTTGGCTCGCCTCGCTACTTCTTGGTTTTTGTTATCCAACCACAACCTCACCTTCTCATGTAGATTTTTCATGTCCTCAGCCCGTTTGCTTCCATCTAAGCTTATCACAAGATCACTTGGCAAAGGGGTTAAATCCAAAGGGGTGAGGGGGTTGATGCCGTATACACACTCAAAGGGTGTCATTCCCGTGCTCGAGTGTATAATATGATTTTAAGCAAACTCAATCAATGGTAAGTGCTCCTCCTAAGAAGTCATTTTTCCTTTAACCATGGACCGTAGCATAGACCCTAAGGTCCTATTTACTACTTCCATTTGGCCATCGATTTGTGGGTGGCATGAAGTCGAAAATAATAGCTTAGTACCAAGTCTACCCCACATGGACTTCCAAAAGTGGCTTAGGAATTTAGAATCCCTATCACTCACTATGGTCCTTGGAACACCATGAAGTTTTACAACATTATCAACAAATAAAGAGGCTACGCTAGGCGCATCATCACATTTAGAACAAGGAATAAAGTGATCCATCTTGGAAAACCAATCCACCACAACAAAAATACTATCCCGCCCCCTTCTAGTCCTCAGCAATCCCAACATGAAGTCCATTGATATGTCAAGCCAAGGACGTAAAGGGGTGGACAATGGGATGTACAACCCGTGGGGTTGGAGCCGTGACTTGGCTCCTATGTACTCAACACATTGGCCGCAAATTCGGGCCACATCCTTGTGCATTCTAGGCCAATAAAATTGTTCTTCCAAAATCCCGAGGGTCTTCTCGACCCTAAAATGGCCCATTAAACCACCATTGTATGCTTCCCTCACAAATAATTCTCTCTACGAACTTGAGGGAACACACAATCGTCTACCTTTAAACAAGTATCCATCAAATTTGATATAGGGATGGGAACCCCTATTCGTAACCCACTTATCCCTTTCCAACTCTTCATTTTCCCTATAGATAGGAGCGAAGTGAGGGTCCTCGGGATATAAATACTTCAGGCTTTCAAACTTAGACAACAAAGTAGACACAAACACATGTTTTCGGCACAAAGCATCCGCAACCATATTGTCTTTACCCTTCTTGTATTAAATAACATAAGGGAAAGTTTCAAGAAATTCAATCCATTTGGTATGCCGCTGGTTAAGCTTTTCTTGTGTCCGTAGATGCTTCAAGGATTCATGATCCGTTTGGATCATGAATTCTTTAGGCCACAAATAATGTTGCCAAGTGGCCAAGGCTCTAATCAAGGCGTACAACTCTAAATCGTACGTAGAGTAGGTTGCTCCTTTGAGCTTTTTGTTAAAGTAGGAAATAGGCTTCAATTCTTGCATTAAAACCGCGCCTATGCCTACTTTACTTGCATCACATTTGACCTCAAAAGTCTTGTCAAAATTCAGCAATTGTAGCAAAGGGGCCGAGATGAGCATAGCTTTCAAGTCCTCGAAGTCCTTAGCTTGTTCATCTCCCGACTTGAAAGGCCGATCCTTTTTAATCACTTCGGTCAAGGTGGCGGCAATGGCATCAATCTTAGATTCATCCACTTCGACCCCTCTTGAGCTCACCCCAAACCCAAAAAATACAACCTCATGGACACCAAAAGAACACTTTTCTAGATTAGCATATAACTTCTCCTTTCGGAGGACATCAAACATACATTGTAAATGCTTTGTATGCTCATCTAAGGACTTACTATACACCAATACATCATCAAAATAAACAACAACAAACTTTTCGATAAATGGCTTCATCACATGATTCATTAGCCTCATGAAAGTACTTGGAGAGCTTGTTAGGCTGAATGGAATAACCATCCATTCATAGAGACCGAATTTAGTCTTAAAGGAGGTTTTCCATTTATCACCCAGTTGCATACAAATTTGGTGATAGCCACTCCTCAAATCAATTTTAGAAAACAAACAAAAATCACTCAATTCATCAAGCATATCATCTAACCTAGGAATAGGGTGACAATATTTTACCATTATCTTATTGATGGCTCGGCAATCAATGCACATACGTCAAGTCCTATCTTTCTTGGGAACTAGTAGCACCAGAATCAAACAAGGGCTCATACTCTCCTTGATATCTCCTTTGTTGAGGAGTTCCTCAACTTGGAGTTGCAATTCCTTGGTATCTATCGGATCGCTCCTATAAGCCGATTTGTTGGGCAATTGTGAACCTGGCACAAAATCTATTTGGTGCTCAATTCCCTGAAGTGGGGGCAATCCTTGCGATAATTTCTTTGGGAAGACATCCTTGTAATCCTGTAAAACATGAAAAATAGGAGGAGAAATGGAAAATCTTAGTGGCGTTAGTGTAAAACAATGAGCCAAGAGGAGCATTGGAGTGTCCTTGTCATGATCCACAAATAATTCTTTCCTCCTAGCCATCATCACCACACTTCATTACCCCTTAGAAATTAGGAGCCCCTTGGTTTCCCCTACTCCCTCACTCTCGGGTTCCCCTCTTTTTCCCTTACTCTTGGCCTTCTTTCCCTTTTCTCTCAATTCCCACATCTTTTGGTATAATTCATTCACTTGGGAAGGCAATAATGGATGAAGAGCGATGTTTCAGCCATCCTTCTCAAGTGTATACCGATTGGACCTTCCATCATATTTGGTCGACCTATTGTATTGCCAAAGCCTTCCTAACAACAAGTGACAACCTTGCATTGGTATCACATCACAAAGCACCTCGTCATGGTAGTTGGCTACCTTAAAACGTATCATACATTGCCTTGTGACCTTTAACTCGCCGCATTCATTCAATCATTGCAACTTCTAAGGACTAGTGTGAGGTGTAGTCGGCAATTTCAAGAAGTTCACCATTGAAACACTAACCATATTCTCACAACTTCCACTATCTATCACCATAGTACACACACTTCCCTTCACAAGACATTTAGTATGGAATAAATTCTTCTGTTCGCTAGGGTCATCTATCGCGTTACTAATCATGGCACGCCTTACTAAAAAGTTTGGAACCACGCACTCCCTTCTTGCGGATAAGCATCCTCACATTCATCATCATCATGTGGCTCATTTTTGGGTTTCTCTCCATCTTGAGGCTCGGCCTCATTCTCTTCTTTTTCAAGACCCACTTCCTCACCAAGGTAATACAATATCCCTTCCCTTAAGATCACATTGCACCGGTTTGGACATTCATTGGCTTTATGTCCCCAACCTTGGCACTTGAAATATTGAAACCCTTTAGGATTAGGATACTTGTGAGCTTCTTACTGGGGAGGAAATTTATGGACTATTTTAGGCTCGGATAGCCTTGTAGTGGTGGGTTGGTCCTTGTTTTTGGGCCAACCCGAATATGGTTGAACCATATCTTTGCTCCTCAGACAACCCGAGGTTGATGGTCCCTTTTCCTTGAACAACGACCTATCTTTAAGCTCCCTTTCAATCTCAAGAGCCACTTGGAAAATCCCTTCAACGGTATCAAACTTGTGAAGCATCAAATGAGTAGAGATCTCTTTGTTCAACCCACACTTGAACCGAATGATGTCATGGCCAATTTGTTCTCCCCAATGACCAAGCTTCAACATGAGTTGTTGAAACTCATCATAGTATGCCATAACACTTTGATTCCTTTGTCGTAAATTGTACAAACTAGCAAGCAACTCATGACAATAACTTTCGGGAAGATACCGTTGCCTCATTAGGTACCTCAACCGAAACCATGGTGGTAGTTGTCCCTCTACCAACTCGTTGCCGAACCGCTTGACGTATTCCCACCAAGTGTTAGCATAGCCTTCAAAATGAGCTATGGCATAACAAATCTTCTTCTCCTCCGAGATATCATTCACTTGAAACACTTTATCACACGTCGACTCATAAGCAAGATACACCTTGGGGTCACTTTCACCCTTAAAGATAGGTAGGCTCAATTTAATGGTGTTGATGCCTACGTGTTTCTCTAGGTGTTGGTTTCCCCTTTATCCATACCCTTGGTATCTCCTTGGATCCATGTGACCTCCTCTCATCTCTTTCTCCCTCATGTAGGCATCATCAAAGGCTCAATACCATTCATAATCCTTTCTACCATATTTTTCAAGGTGGACGGGACAATTTTGGACATTTGGAACTTGATTCGGAGGAATTAGATTTTATGGAGGTGGTGGTCTTTGGTTAGTGGAGCTTGGAAGGAGGGTTCAGATTTTGTGGAGGCATTTCACGTTTGAGTACCTCTTGGGAACTTGAGACATTTGGGAATGGGTTGTTCTATTGGAGTCTCGGTTTAGAGGGTTATAAGTGGTTTGGCTTGCGACATTTAGTGGAGCTAGTGAAGGATTTGGCAATTGTGGCCATGTTTCGGGAGTAACGGTGGTGGAGGAATTTCTATCATGTCCACTTGACGAAACATGTCGAGGATAGAAGGATGAGAGTTCCTTTGACTCTCCACTTGTTCTAACCTTCCACTAATAGTTGTCACTTCTCCCCTTATGGCTCCCACTTCCGTACTCAACCTTTCAAGAGCTTGGGTCATAGCCTCAAGAGTGACCCTCATATTCTACATTTCATTAGAATCCACGGTTCGAGACGTGGTTCCCTCCATTATCAAGGTATCACCTACACAAGAAACAAATAAGTTATTTTAAAATCCCTCTCCTCACTCACACTCTCTTGGTTCACTCACACTCAAGTTCCACAAGAGTTGTAGATTGGCTAAGAACCTGTGAATTCGTAAGGTATGAGTATGCTCTTTCCCAGAATGGATTCTTGTTTGAAACTAAAAGAATTCTTATTGGAATAGAGCCAAGAGTTATAACGTATTCAAACGACAAAAGCACACAAACAAACGTTGACACGAACACAAGGCTTCAAGTGACTAATTGACAAGCTAGTGGGGATGTACTAGTTTGTTAATTCGTTCTCATCTCAATTAGAGGAAACTAGGAATCAATAATTAGAAACTAGAACATCCAAATTTGAGCTTAATTATCATGTGAACTGTAACTAGGGTGATGTGGCAGCATGTCAATGGCCGCGGGTCCACATAAATAGTTCATCAACTTGAAGTCTTAGTCCCCTTAGATCTTTTGTAATGGATGACTTGTTATTGGTATGGAAAACATAAAGTGTTGTAACATTTTTCAAACCCTTTTTTTTCTTTTTTTTTTTTAAACTCAAAAGGTGATGTTTGACCTCACTAGTCCCACAAGACAAGGTTCCTTGTTTTAAGGAAAAATAGTTATCAAGTCTTGAAAAGGTGATGTTGGCAAGTATTCTCACAAACAATTTTCAATTTTGACTTACAAGCTTTTTGGATCTGTTTATCTTTATAGAAGTTAAGACATAAGATGAGGAGAAGTTTAGGATGAACACAACATCAATACCTTCAAGAACACAACAACAATACACCACAATGGTCACTTCCAAGGTTTTTTTTTTCACAACACAATTCTCTTTTTCATTAAGCTCAACTTTAGATTTAGACACCCTTTGTGTTGATGAGAAAGAAACCAACACAAGAAACAAATAAACAAGTAAAACTTTTATAGATCTACAACCAATTTGTTTTACCAAAATGTTCAAGAACACACTTTTTGGTAAGAGCTTTCTAAGATTATTTTTTTAAGAACAAAACCTAGCCTTGAGCTTTGATACCAAATGATACAATGCTAAGTGTGTATCAAGAGATTCCAACTAACACAAGAACAACAAGATGAACAACAAAGTGCTAGTGAATCAAAAATGGCCACACACGGCTTCACTAGGCTTGCAACACTTGTTTGAGCTAGAAAAGTGAGTTTAACAACAAGAACAACAAAGATAATATTGCTAGTGAATCGAAAGTTCCCCACACGGCGTCACTAGACTTTTATATTCAACAACACAATGTTAACAAGATTTACAAAGAAAGAGATAGAAACTTGACACACAATATTCATTAATCTAAGAACCCTAATAAGAGAAAGGACCCTAAGACTAATAAATATCAATACCAAGTTCTTACTTGGACCAAGAGGAACTCAAAGAACCTCAAGAACCTAGTTTCTAGCCAAGATACAACACTAGTATCACTCTACTAGTGAGAATTTGGTTTTGGTCTCTCCAAATGATGAGAAAGAAAAGTAAAAAATTTACAAGTCTTTGTTTCTTGAATAATAGGAATCAACTAAAGCAAGACTAACCCTATTACATGGCTTATATAGTCACTTAGAAAGGAGGGACAAAGACCAAATTACCCTTGGTATTTAAGTGGGAGGGTTTGGGGTGTCTTGGTGGGCCTCTTTATATTTTATTAAATATAGGCCCTTAGATTAGCTCACAAGGGCCTACACATGGCCAAGAATGTGAACAAGGCTTGGATTCATTTCAACTCACATGCTTGGCTTCGTGTGAAAGGTCTCAAGCTAGGAATTCCCATATCATCGTTAGCCCTGTGATAAGTTATCAGCTTCATCGTCAACCTTAGATAGAGAATGGACCTGAGTTGAGAGATGTGATGACATTTTGTGATAAGCCATCAAAGAGCTGATAGGTCGTCAAAATTACCGTCAGCCTAAGGCAGAATATGAGAGCTGAGGTAGAGACATAAAGACATTCGTGATAAGTCGTTAAGGAGTTGATAGGACATCACAGTTTGTCGTCATCCTAAGGTAGCAAGTATCAAAAGCATAGAGGAGCTGATGACATTTGTGATAAGTCGTTAGCCTCCTGATAGGCTATCACAAATGTCATCACCTAATTCGAGGGATTATTAAACTCTATGATTTTGTTTCCTTATTTAGGCTGAACTGTTTAAAGTCTTGTTTAAGGTTTTCTTGAGAGTTTCAAACTTGAGTTTTGAGACACATATTTTGTTATTTTCTCTCTCAAGTTTCTTGACTTGAAAAAGCAATTACTCTGAACAGATTTTGATCATTATTTTGGGATTTCTCTTGGGATCTAATCTGAGAATCACCAATTACTATTCATCCTGTGGTAAGTTTATCTTTCAAAGCATGAATACAACTAGTTGTTTCAATTTTTGCATTATGAGTGGCTAAATCCCTTAGGTTAAGTCTTGATAAGGTGCCAAGTGTTTAAGATTTGAAAGGTAATAGGACTCCTGGATAATTCATAGGTTTTAATTATTGTCTATTGGTTGCAAACTATAGATAACACCTACTTTGATTTGCTTGAGAAAGAAATCAATCATAGTAGGAAGTGAACTATCAACAGGGACTTGGAAGCTACCAACCTTCCATTTAATAATTGATGCTGTAACAAGGTTGATTAACCTGAGGTAAAATCTGGTCACGAATATAAATTCCCTAAGTCGGAGAGGATTAGGTAATTAAATGCTTAAGTAGGTCGAGATACATTTAGGCATAACTTCGATAAAGATAACCTGTTGTCCTATCTACTGTGAGAATCTTGAACCACTATTAGCATCTATCAAGTACCAAAACCTCTCGTTAACATAATTCTGGTTTTTCCATAAACTGTTGATTACAAACACTGAAACTAATGTAACCAACAATCACTTGTTAAACTAAAAACCCCTTATTTCAGGAAACATCCAACTATTAGTTGATTAAATCGTAAACGACTTAAGATCACACCATATTCCCTGTGGGATTCGATCCTAACCTAGTTGGGTTATATATTGACAACGACCTCTTACATTCTTATTAGAGAGGTGTAGTTTGAGCGTTATCAAAAATGGCGCCATTACCGGGTAATACAGTTGTAAATTAAAGTTTGTGAGCGCTAATTGACTTTTAGTCAAGTTTCCTAGGTTTACATTTATTTGTTATTTTCATTTATTGTAGGATCTTTGTAGTTTTGGTGAACCATTATTACCACTTAATCCAAAACTACAGCGAATTGAAAGAATGGCAGACTAACAAGAGGCTGACAGATTAACAGCCTTAGCTAGAGCTCAGGTGAATGTGCAGAATGTTGGTCAACAAGCACAACATCCAAATCCCGAGGACAAAGATTTGGGAGACGAGGAGTTTCTAAATCCTGGTAACCCAAGGCGTGCAGAGCAAGTAGCTGCACCAGTACAACGTAATGCTAATAGGAACTATCTATTTTAAGGAAGACAAGATTACCAGCCGGTCTAGTATGACCTCAATGATGATGATGATGGAATGGATGACTCAAGAGCAATGGTTTTAATTATTCCTCTACCGTTGGCACTTGGGCCAAAATTCAACATTACGAGTACTATGATTCAACTTCTCAATCTAAAGGGGTTTTTTGGTGGCCTTCCTGGGGATGACCCAAACTTGTATCTGGTGAACTTTGTCACCATCTGTAAATCTTTTGATAACCCAGGAATAGGTTAGAATACTATTCATCTGAGATTATTTCCGTTGTTTCTGTCTAGGGAGGCAACATTATGGCTTAATGAGCTGACACCCAATTCTATAGCCAATTGGAGGCAGTTGAAAGGAGCTTTCCTAGAAAGATTCTTTCCACCTTCCAGGAGGGTACATTTGAGGGATGAGATCATCCCATAATATGATGGACATACACTTGATGGAGACTTTGTACAGGGCTCTTAACTCTGTTACAAAGCCAATTGTAGATAATGCTGCTGGTGGTTCGTTTGTTGATCTTACATTCCCATAGGCTTCAAAAATGCTAGAGAATATGACCAAATAGAGTCAGGCACGTCATACCAGAGACTCTGCGGTAGCCAGATCCACTATTTCTGTGGGTATTACTATGGAACAACGCAGAAGAAATGAGGAGCATGACCAAGACATGGCTCACCTTAAAACACAGATGGACTTGTTAACCAAGTACTTTCTATCAGGAAAGACTGAGAAGATAAAAGCTGTGGGATCTCAAGATAGAGTTGATACTGAGATAGAAGAAGAGTCAAACTATATTAATAATCAGGGGGTTTCCGAGTCAATAGCCAAGGGAATCAAGGTCGGAATTATTATGATAAGCCTGGTTATAAAGATAGGGAGCAGGGAAATTAGAGAAATAATAATGATAGGAGTGGGCTATATGTCACTCTCGAAAATCGTGAGGCTGCTACAATAATTTCTAAAAAGATGTCCATGGAGGACATGATGACCAAGATATTAAAGAGAGTGGAGGCTACCGACTCTTATGTGACCAACATGAAGATCGATTTGGCATCTGTCATTTAGTTGGTGAACTCACACTCTACCGTAATCAAATAGTTGGAGCAGCAGATAAGCCAACTCTCCACAGCATTTAACCAGAGAAAAAGCAAAACATTACCAAGTGATACGATCTAAAATCTACAAAATAATAGCTCATGTATGGAGATTACCACTAGGAGTGGTAAGGTATTACCTGGCCTTTTTATGGGAAAAAATATAGTTGGGGAGGTAGTTGATGATGAATCAGAGGAGAGAGGTCTAATGGAGTTTGAGAAGCTGGATAATTTGAATGATGCTCTGGAGAAAGAAAAAGAGAAGGAGAAAGAGGTAGTGTTGAAAACTCTCCCATGACCACCACCTCCCTTTATTCAATGATTGAAGAAGAAAATTGATGATGCAAAATTTAGGAAATTAATGGTAATGCTCAAGCAGTTGACAATAAATGTGCATTTGGTTGAGGCACTTGAGCAAATGCCAAGATACGCAAAGTTTATGAAAGACCTTATCACGAAAAAAATGGAAGATTACCCATGAGACGGAAGGCAATCTCCATCATTGTGGGGCTATATCCACAAGGTATTTAGTGCAGAAAAAGATAGATCTAGGAGCATTTACCATCCCATGCACTATTGGGTCCCTGAATGTTACAAAAGTGCTATGTGATTTGGGAGATAGTATAAACCTAATGCCACTTTCCGTGTACAAGAAACTGGGTTTGGGGATCTTACCCCGACAAACATGCGGTTGGTGATGGCGGATAGGTCTGTAAAGCGGCCAACGGGCATATTACTTGATGTCTTGGTAAAGGTGGCCGATTTTATTCTGCCTGCTAATTTTGTAGTCCTAGACTGTGAGGTAGTCTTCGAAGTGCCCATCATACTGGGTATACCATTCCTTGAAATTGGGAGAGTGATAGTGGACATGGAGCTGAATGACCTAAAGTTCAGGCTCAACGACAAGGAAGCAATATTCAAAATACACTCATCCATGATACGACAAAAGAGATGAGTGTTTTCTCAATCATGGACGTATTCTATGAGCATGGTAAAAAGGTATCAGTAGGTTGTCTTGGCGAAGTCTGAGTAGTCATGATAACCAATCGTGCTGAGACATTAAATCAGGCGCTATTGGGAGGCAACCCAAATTTTTTTATGTTCCAGTAAATTTTTTATTTCTGTAGTTAGGTTCTGGTACAAAGAAGGTGGAAGCGATGTGTCCAGCCAAGTGCTCCTAACGACATTTTTGATAGGCTTTCACAATTGTGATAAGCCATCAGATTTGTCATCAGAGACATCAGCTTTGAGGTAGGTTCTGTTAAGGCTAACGACATTTGTGATGGGCTATCACACTTGTGATAAGCCATCAGAAAATATTGTCAGAAAAATCCCAAAATTAGCTAAAATTATGGGCCAAACTATAAAGACCCGACCTGGCCCATAGCTTGGCCTTTCCACCTTCCCGCGTGGTTTTTATTTCCCTTAAGTTTATTTTCTTTCCATCTTTAGTTTATTTTCTTTCCTTTTTCAAAGTGATTCCAAGTAAAACAAAAGAAAAACTTCCTTGTGTGTGGGTTTAAAATCAAAATCAAGAATCTTTCTTTACTTCCTCCTGCTTGTGTAACGAAATTGAAGACACCTATCAGGTATGCTCGAAATCTAACTTTTCCCTTCAGTTGGTAAGTGGTAAACTGAGGTGAACCAAGGTTCCTAAGAAGCTTGAGTCAAGTTTAGCTTGCAAAAGTAGGAAAATTAGGAACTAGGGTTTGCTGTGCAAGCTTGAGACTTAAAAGCTCAGCACAAAAATGAAAATCAATGGGATTTTAAGAAAAAATGGGACCAAAAATTAAGTTAAAATCGTGTTGGGGGTTCTTTTTAGAGCTGACGACATTCATGATAAGCTATCACAGCTGTAACGGCTTATCAGAAATGTCATCAGAAGTTGATAAAGTTTCGTGGGTTCTGTTTAGAGCTGATGACATTTGTGATAAGGTATCACATTTATGATGGCTTATCACAAATGTCGTCACACTTGGGATCTGAATCATAAATAAACCCTTTCAAGGGGTGTGGAACTTCAATGATGAATGTGCTTGTGTTTATTCTCTTGAGTGTCAATTAATGGTTTTCTCTTGCTGCAGGTCTTATAATGGCGCCCAAAGGAAAGAACTCAAAATTTATAAATAAAGTGACTAAGGGAAGTGTACCTCGGAGACTCTTCAATAAGGAATTCGATTATGAAGAGGAAGAGCCTCTTCTTAGGAAGCAAAAGAAGAAGAAAAGCCCTAAAAAACCTTCACCACCTCCACCAGTTGAGGTGGAGGAGAGTGAAGAGAGTGACACTGAGCCAATAATATCTGAATATACAGCTTCTGAGCAGACGACCTCTGAGCAACAAGAGTCTGAACATGCTAAATCTGAAGAGCATGATTCAGATCCTCCTGATTTCGAGGAACATGAGTCTGGGTAACCTGAATTTGAGGGACCATCAACTGAGTCCCCTTCTGCTGAGCCATAAAATGATGAAGAATCTTCGATTTGGGGAATGATGGTCAAATGTAAGAACCCTGAAGTATGAGACAGCACTAAGTGGAAGATTCCCAAAGGTCAGAAAAGCTTCTTTGATAGGCTTTGCAGAACTAACAGAAGGGCTGTTAAGAGGACAATCTTTGAAGATAATCATCACTAAGGGGTTGATTAGATACCCTGAAGTGGATCAAAAATTTCATGATTACAACTTGGGATGGACTACAAGAGGAGGAAATTCATTTTGCCCTACATTAGTTAGGAAATTCTATGTGAAATACCAAGCTCGCTTGGAAAACATGGTGTAGTTGGGATTAAATCTCGTGTTTAAGTTGCCATAGGAGTTGATAATACATAAAACACCCTTAATAATTTAGAGAAAAACTCAACTGGACCAAGGCGCTATCCATGGCGCAGGCGCCGGTTGTCCTCCGCAATAAGCAAGACACCGCTTTGCCTATTGCGTTGCTCACCCCAGGCAACACATTAATCAAGGCACGACAGCTTAATCACATTGGCTTAATATTTTGGCATGCCAAACATGCCCTTAAGCTCGTCTCAAAATTCCAAAACTCCCCCGAGATGTACTCTTGACTTTCTCCATTGCGTATCACTAAAAAAATCAAGAAATAGAGGTCGGTAAGGTCGATAATAAAATCCCCAAATATTGGTTGCTCAAAATGATTCTAAGTTATTTTTACACTTAGAAAATTTTCAAGTTTTCAAGTCTAAGAGCACACTACTAGGAGATAACACAATCACAACTTCTTTTGGATAGTACAGGCAACCTTTGGAAATAAGTTTACGGGCTCTGAGGTAGGATATAAAGTTCCCTATAGATTTAAAAGAATATCCCTCCCACTCTATTGATGGCTCATTTGGGAAAGAAAAAGTAACCTTTTGGGTTCTATAGTCCAGCATGGCATAAAATGAATGGAGCCAGTCCATCCCTAGGATAGCTTAAAATTAACCATATCTAGATCTACGAGGTCTGCCATGGTATCCCGTCCACAAACAGTCACAAAATAATTTTTATACACCCTTCTAGCCACAACAGAATCTCCCACTAGAGTAGAAACAGAAAAAAGCTCAGCAATTACATTGGGCTTAAACCCAAAACCAACAGCCACATAAGGGGTCACATAAGACAGGGTAGACCCGAGATCAAGTAGCACATACACATCATGAGAAAATATTTGTAACTTATCGGTGACTACATCTGGCGAGGCTTCTTGATACAGGTGTCATGGGCTCTAGACCATTTACTAGAAGTCAAGCTCGGCAACTACAAAGGCTTCAAGGCATGTTTATAAAAATAGACGCGGTTAAGCTTGTTGCAAACTCACCCAAGGGAGTGTACATATTGAAATGTGGGGACTGAAATTAGGGGCCCAAAATACACCCCCAAGGCTTCCCCAAACACTCCACACCCTCCCCTTTCATTAAGGGCAAATGGGTCCTTTTGCCATCCTTTTTGTAAAAACTATTTAAGGTGTTTCTTTAGTCTTGTTCTCTTAGTTAGCTTATTATTAAAAATCACTTGTAATATTGAACATCATCTTACTCTCAATAAGAGAGTAGACCACCATTTGACACCACAAGAAATGGTTTCTCTTGTGTTGTGTGTATCGGCTAGAAATGAGAGTGCTTGAGGGAACCGAGCTCCTCTTGTGTTCCGTAAGAATGTGGTTCTTGTTAACTTGTTTTGTAGAGGTTTTAGAGTATTAATACACTCTTTAGTTACTTAATTATGAGTTCTCCTTGCATCAATTTACATATCTTCTCTATCGTTTAAGGTGGTGTTTGTTGTTTCCGTTAAGCGTCTTGTGCGTGTGGACTGTTTGTATGATTGCAAACTATTTCGTGCTCTTTTAGATACCATTTGGTATCATTTAGTATCATATCTAAGGCTGTTTGTGTATCTACACTACCAATCTTGGGCTCTCTAAGTCGAAAAATAAAAAAAAAATAAGTGTTGAAAATCTGAAAATTTCAAAAAGAAGCAAATCTGTCCATTCTTGTTGTTTGGCCGAATTTGTGTCTAGTTATAGGTGTTATTTTGCTTGTCTTAGTAGTTTCGTGTGTTATCTTGTTATTTATCTAGCACACTTGAGTCTAAGGTCAAATATTTGAGATTTTGTTGACTTGAATATTGTTGTTGTTCATAAGTGTTCTTATTGTTGTTGATAATGTTCTTGAGGTGAATGTTCAACAAAAGGTGTGTTTGATTTGAAAAAAAAAGGAAGAGAGAGGCAAGGTCTTGTGTTTGTCTTGGAATTAGTTTCAAGAAAACACCAAAAAGGCAAATAGACAAAGGGCCTCCCATAAAGCTTACTTACCAAAATGGTGTCAAACCTTTTTAAAAAAAAGATCCAAAAGGGGGAAGGGACAAACCAAAGACAAAAAGGTGTTTTGCCATTTTGGTGCAAGTTGGTGAAAAGCTTATTGACACCTTGACCTTTGGAAAAAGAGTTCCAAGTCTTGATTTTTTCACTCCAAAAACCAAAAAAGCCTCACCAAACAATCAATATTGAGTCATTCAAGTGGGACAACATCAAACTTAAACAAAAACAACAATACCAAACGGCCAAAATAAAAATTGTGGACCACATCAACAGCAAACTCAAGTCATAGGACCTTACAAGTTTCATTCCTTGTCTCTATTAGTTTTCTTTACATTGACTTCTACATTAGTTGTCAACTAAGTAACAACCTACTAAGTTGTGAACTAGTTTTCGAGTACGTCTTCGTGTTAACATTCTTTGTGGTGCTTTGTTCGTTTACCATTCGCAGTTGTTATTGGTTCAAGTGCGTACAAAACTTTCTTGAGTCTTCAAGACCAAATCCATTCTAACTCAAGAGTAGACTCATTCCTAAGCACTCAAGGATTGATAGCCGGTTTACAACACTTGAAGGGCCAAGTGTGAAGAGTGTGTAAGGATATTTTAAACTAACTTTGTTTGTTTTATAGGTACATTGGAAAATGGAATCATTACACATGGAAACCCAAAGCTTCCAATGCACAAACCGTGGACTAAAATGTTTTGACTGCACTTGTGGCTAATCTTGAATCCTTGTCTTGGGATGTGGCTAGAGTGAATACGGGTCTTGATAAGTTGGGAGTGGAAGTGACCTCTATTAGTGGCCCGATGGAAAGGTTAGAAAGCCAACGTAGTTCTCGAACCTAAACTCCTTAAAACACATCCCCAACCATTACCCCCGAAGCCATGCATTAAAGAATGTATCCACCAAATGCCATACCTCAAGCCAACTATTACTCGCAAGGCCGAGGCCTTAATGGACCAGGCCATTCCCCACACCACCAAGTCCCACATAACGGACTTGGAACCCAAAGGCCACTCTTAAATCTGACTCCTCCAAACCAAAATCAGTCAATCCAAAGAACTCCACCACTAAATTCCAATCCACCATACCAAATTCCAAATGTCCAAAACCCGCCAATGCAAAAAGAGGGATTTGTGAGAGAGAATCAAAGAGGAGGATATGGAATGTATGATGATTCTCATTTGATGGAAGAGGGGATGAGAGGTAGAAGGATAGACCTGAGGAAGAACCAAGGGCTTGATGGTAGGGGCATCCAAGGTGTTCGGGAAAGGGATGTTGGCCTCAATATTATCAAAATAGGGCTTCCGATCTTTAAGGGAGAAAGTGATCCCGAAGAGTTTCTCGCATGGGAATCCGCATGCGAGAGATTCTTTCAAGTGAATAATATCACGGAGGAGAAAAAGAGTTGCTACACTATTGCTCATTTTGAGGGATATGCTACCACGTGGAAGGAGTATGTCAAACATTTTGGTAATGTATTGATTGAGGGGTAACCCCCTCCTTAGTTTAGATTAAGGTATCTGATGAGGCAAAGGTACCTTCCCAAAAGCTATCAACATGAACTCCTTGCAAAAATATACAACTTGAAGAAAGGAAACAAAAGTGTGGCAGCCTACTACGATGAGTTTGAACAAATCATCTTGAAACTTGATCATAGAACAAATCATCCGGTTCAAGGTCGGCCTAAATAATGAAATCTCTACACACATGACACTTCATAAGTTTGAAACTATTGAAGGGATCTTTCAAGAAGCTTTAGAGATTGAACTAGAGAACAAGGAAAGGTCGTCCTACAAAACCAAAGCCTACCAAGGGCCCTCGAGTTGGACCAATGGGAGAAAAGTGGTTCCATCATCTTCGGGGTGGAACAAATCCAAACAACAACCAGTCAAGACCCCTCCACCCATGAGAAAGAGTGCTCAACCACCTCCTACACGGTTTGAGGGAAAGCCAAATGTTTCTTCCAATGTCAAGGGATTTCAATGCTTCAAATACCACGGATAGGGACACAAGGCTAGTGAGTGTCCTAATTAGAAAAATGTGATATTGAGAGAAGGGAAATTGTATTTCTTGAGGGAAGAATTGGGACTTGAAGGGGATGAAAATGAAGAAGTTGATCAAGATGTAGAGGGAGGAGAGGCCGAGAGGCCTAGTGATAATGAGGAAGAGGAGGTTTGGCCTCTAAAAGGTGAACTGGAAGTACCCAATTCTGTGGTACGGAGAGTTATGATTAGCAAAGCGTTGGATGATCCTAGCCAATTGGAAAACCTCTTTCATACTAAGTTCCTCATTAAGGGGAGTGTGTGCTCCTTGATTATTGATAGCAAAAGTTGTGCCAATGAAGCTAGTGCCTCGATGGTGAATCACTTGAAGTTGCCAACTACTCTACATAGGAGTCCGTATAGACTCCAATGGTTGAATAATTGTGGAGAGTTGAAGGTGACTTGTCAAGTGGTGATTCGGTTCAAGGTTGGAAATTATGAGGATGAGGTACTTTGCGATATCATTGCTATGCATGCTTGTAAGTTTTTGTTGGGTTGACAATGGCAATATGATAGGTCGACTAAGCATGATGGCCGAACTAACTATTATTCCTTTGAGTTCAAGGGTCGAAAGTACAATCTCTGACCACTATTACCATCACAAGTGTGTGAGGCACATCAACAAATGAATAATTTTTCAGAAAAGGGAAAGAAAGAGAAAGAACCCATGGGTAGAGGGGAGGAACCCGAGAGTGGGAAGGGTAAGGGTAAAGAGGGAGTTTCTTCATTGAGGGATAGGGATTCGATGGTAATATTGGATTGTAAGGGTGGCCTCTTCAAAGAGTATGATGATACTACTCCCATGCTACTTTAGTACATGTTTTGAATGCTAACCCATTCACTTTCCCTATCCCTTCTTCTATTTCTAATGTCTTGAGAAATTTGATGATGTGTTCCTAAGTGAGTTGCCGCAAGGACTTTCTCCACTTCGAGGAATATCGCACCAAATCGACTTTGTTCTGGGATCAAAATTGCCAAACAAGCCAGCTTATAGAAGCAACCCCATGGATACAAAATAACTCTAATGGAAAATTAAGGACCTCCTCAACAAAGGATATATCAAGGAAAGCATGAGTCCATGCGCGGTCCTAATTTTGCTTGTGCTGAAGAAGGATGGGACATGGCAAATGTGCGTGGATTGCCGAGCCATAAATAAAATTATGATAAAGTATCATCATCCTATTCCTAGGCTAGATGATATGCTTCACAAACTAAATGTCTCTTGTGTGTTTTCTAAGGTTGATCTTAGGAACGGATATCACCAAATTCGTATGCAATCGGGTGATGAATGGAAGACCACATTCAAGACCAAATTTGGTCTATATGAGTGGATGGTCATGCCATTTTGTCGTACCAATGCTCCTAGTACCTTTATGCGGCTAATGAATCATGTGATGAAGCCATTTATTGGCTAATTTATGGTCGTGTACTTTGATGATGTTTTAGATAATAGTAAGTATCTTATTGATCATGTCTTGCATCTAAGGAGTATGTTTGATGTTCTTTGGAAAGAAAAGTTGTATGCTAATATTGAAAAATGCTCCTTTGGTGTTGATAAAGTTGTGTTTTTAGGATTTGTTGTAAGCACGAGGGGAGTGGAGGTAGACGAATCCAAGATAACAACCATTAAATATTGGCCAACCCTAAAAATTATGGGTGAGGTTCGGAGCTTCCATCGGTTGGAAAGTTTTTATAAGAGGTTCGTCAAAGGATTTAGTACCATTTCCACCCTTTTGACCGAAATCATCCAAAGGGACCGACCTTTCCAGTGGGGTGAGGAGCAATCTAAGGCTTTTAAGACCTTGAAAGATATGCTCATTTCAGCATCGTTATTGCAATTACCTAACTTTGATAAGATGTTCGAAGTTGAATGCAATGCTAGTAAAGTAGGCATAGGGGATGTTTTGATGTAAGATTTAAAGCCCATTGCTTATTTTAGTGAAAATATCAAAGGATCAACTCTAAACTACTCTACGTATGACTTGGAGTTGTATGCCTTGGTTAGAGCGTTAGGCAATTGGCTACACTATCTTTGGCCCAAGGAATTCATAATCCGAACAGATTATGAATTCTTGAAGCACCTTCGGGCACAAGATAAGCTTAACAAATGGCATGCCAAATGGATTGAATTTCTTGAAACCTTTCCCTATGTGATTCAATACAAAAGGGGGAGGGATAATATGGTAGTCGATGCATTATCTAGAAAGCATGTTCTTGTGTCCACTTTGTCATCAAAACTAATGGGGTTTGAGAGCCTTAAGTCTTTGTATCCCGAGGACCCTTACTTCACTCCTATATTTAGGGGAAGTGAAGCCGTGGGCAGGGAAAGAAGGCCATTGGAGTCTAGTCCTTATACCGTATATGATGGGTTCTTATTTTAGGGGAGACGGTTGTAGGTACCTTCTAGCTCTTGGAGAGAGTTGTTTGTGAGGGAGGCACATGATGGCGGCCTCATGGGTCTCTTTGGAATTGATAAGACCCTCGGGATATTGGAGGAGCAATTCTATTAGCCTAGGATGCACAAAGATGTTGTCAAAATTTGCGGCCAATGCATGGATTGTAGGAGTGCTAAGTTGAGGATCCTTCCTCATGGGTTATACACCCCGCTTCCCACTTCATCACGCTTGTGGTTTGATATGTCTATGGATTTTGGGATAGCATCTTTGTTATCGTTGATCATTTCTCCAAAATGGCACACTTTATGCCATGCAAAAATAGTGAAGATGCGGCTAGTGTAGCTTCTTTGTTTATTGAAAATGTTGTTAAGTTACACGGCACCCCAAGGACCATTGTAAGTGATAGGGATTCTAAGTTCCTTAGTCACTTTTGAAAGTCAATGTGGGGTAGGCTCGGAACTAAATTATTGTTTTCTATGTCTTGCCACCCACAAACCGATGGCCAAATGGAAGTAGTGAATCGAACCTTGTGTTCCATGCTACGTTCCATGGTTAAAGGTAAGTTGACATCTTGGGAAGATCACCTACCTCTTATGGAATTTGCTTACAATCGGGTGATCCATCCGAGTATGGGCATTAGGCCATTTGAATGTGTCTACAGCTTCAATCCCCTAACCCCCTTAGATCTAAATCCTTTGTCAAGGGATGTAGTTATTATCTTACATGGAAACAAGAGGTCCAAATCCATGAAAATCTTGTATGAGAAGGTGAGTATTCGGCTTGAGAAGAAGAAGCAAGAGATGGCCAAACAAGTCACAAAGGGAGAAGATGTCTTGTACTTAAGCAGGGTGATTGGGTGTGGATACACCTACGTAAGGACCGGTTACCCAACCAAATAAAGGGCAAGTTTATTTCAAGAGGTGATGGGCCATTCCAAGTTCTTGAAAGAATCAACGATAATGCTTGCAAGATCGACTTGCCACAGGAAGACCAAGTGCCTAACACGTTCAACGTGTGTGACCTCTCACGAATTGATACCGTTGAAGGTGAAGAACCTATGGTTTTGAGGTCAAACTCCTCTGAATATGGAGAGGATGATACGGGTGTCACAGGCTCTAGAACATTTACTAGAAGTCAAGCTCGGGAACTACAAAGGCTTCAAGGCCTGTTTATGAAAATGGACGCGGTTAACCTTGTTGCAAACTTTCCCAAGAGAGTGTATGTATTTACATATGGGGGATGACATTATGGGCCAAAAATACACCCCCAAGGCTTCCCCAAACACTCCACACACCCCCCTTTCACTAAGGGCAAAGGGGTCCTTTTGCCATCCTTTTTGTTAAGACTATTTAAGGTGTTTCTTTAGTGTTGTTATCTCAGTTAGCTTATTCCTAAAAATCAATTGTAATATTGAACATAATCTTCTTCTCAAGAAGAGATTATACCACCATTTGACACCACAAGAAATGGTTTCTTCTTGTGTTGTGTGTATCGGGTAGAAATGAGAGTGCTTGAGGGAACCGAGCTCCTCTTGTGTTCCGTAAGAACATGGTGCTTGTTAACTTGTTTTGTATAGGTTTTAGAGTATTAGTACACTCTTTAGTTTCTGCATTATGAGTTCTCCTTGCATCAAGTTACATATCCTCTCTATTATTTAAGTTGGTGTTTGTTGTTTCTGTTAAGTGTCTTGTGTGTGTGGACTATTTGTCCGATTGTAGACTATTTTGTGCTCTTTTAGATACCATTTGGTATCACTTCTGCCTCCTGGAAGTTTGACAAAGCATACAACCGGTGATGACCCCTTCCCACAGTAGAAGTGGTGCCCTTCTGAGGCGAAGGTGGTGTAGAAGAATTAGCCTGTGACTTGGCTCCCCCAACATTTCCTCTTGCTGCCGAACAATCCCTCTGGGATGCACGAATAACATACCATGGCACCAAAACTAGCACTTTTTTGCATGATTCCTTCCACATCTTCCACAGCGCGGGTATGATCGAGAAGTTTGAGCTTCACTTCCCTGAGACTGCACACCCTGCACTCTAGGCCCCTGACTAGACTGAAAATTTTGGGGCCGCTAATTAGCTGAAGGTTTGGGCATCGAAGCACTAACTGTGGACTGAGTATTACCCCAATTCTTTCTTTTCTGCCATTTGTTACCCTAGTTAACACTCTGCGATTGACTATATATTGTTTTGGCCCTCTTGGCCTGCCTGTCCTTTTCCCTAGATTAAGAAATTCTCTTTTTCTACTCCTCCACCTACTGCATGTGGACTGATAGTCTGGAGTAGTCCATATCCCTGTTTAACATGACACTCTTGCATTCAAGTTCTAAATTATCGGAAAGACCGAATACAAATTTCCTCATCCGGGCTCTCATATTACTAGCCATCTCTAGAGCATAATGGGCTAGTTGGTTGAACTTCAGAGTGTACTCCTGGACACTCATTTTTCCCAGCTTTAGATTCATAAACTCCTCATGTTTGGCCTCCCTCATCTCAAGAGGAAAGAACCAATCAAGGAAGGCTTTTACAAACTCACCACATACTGTGGGCTTAGCATTCTCACACTTAGAATCTTCCCACCCCTTCCACCTCATCTATATCCATCACCTTGAAGATCTTCTCTATCTCATCCAAAAACTTTTGGGGATCTACCTTGGTGCTAGTTAACTTAGGCGGATTCCTTCTCATGAATTGACCCAACCTAGTAGCCTTAGATTTAAAAGATGTAGACCTAATATCTTTCGACCGTTGAGTATTTGTGGCCACTAACTATGCAAGCATATGAATAGACTGTCTAAATTCTGCATTATATCTCTCTCTCTCATGAGGATGGGTGCGGTTAGTCCCTGATCGGAGAGCTTTGGGTACCCTGGGTGGACTGGTCTAAGTAGGTGGGACTCTCGGAGTAACATCTGCCTTCGGAGTCTGAGCTCTATTTCGGGTCCTCATCCCATGAGTGGGACGGACCTCATCAGTCTAGGTAGTAGTGTTAGTGCAACGTGGAGGCATGGCTATTTTTCTGAAATGCAAGAGATCACGGATTAGAGGATAGATTAGACTCCAAAGAACGAACTAAATCACCAAGGGGGGAACATTCCTAAATGCCTAGTATCCTCATGCTTATAGATATGACGCACTAAACACCCATAAACAAGACTCTACCCGATGCGATTTCGTAGACACCCTGGGATCATGAACCGTGCTCTGATACCAAGTTTGTCATATCCCAAATTGAGGCCCTGGTCGTAACAGACATCCCAAACCATGAAGGCCCAGATGCCCCTCTCTATTTGGTAGTCATGCACAACGTTCATACAACAAAAGAAAATGCAGAACAAAATGTATTACAGAATCATGGTCAACTTTGAATCCAATTTAATAACAAAACTGCAATTCAACAACATCTGAATAATATATGATTCAGTCTATGAAATCTCTACTACAGGATAAAATGACAACTGTCTGAAAACTAGGACAAGGCCCCCAGTAGACCAAAACCATAATAGATGACATGATCTGAAAGAACAGGCCTTCTGGAATAGAGAAGGCTCACCATTGCACAATCTGTTTCTGTATGGACACTCTACTGCTTAGCCAGATCGCTAGATTAAGCCTCAGAATCTCGGAGGTAGGGGATCAATATAATTGTACTGGTACACAGAGCAAATCCAAAATAATAATTTATATTCAACATATATGAAAGAAATAATTTATAAACATATCATATTGTAAGAAATCACATAGGCATTTTTGAAAGACTCTATAAAATCATCTGAACTCTGTGACACTCTTTTTTTTACTTTTACGCTAGGTGGTATACCCTACAATTCTATAATTTCATAGGCTATATGGAATCTTCCATTAACTCGACAACCAAGCCCTCAACCTAAGTGTGCCGCAAGGGTCAGAGTTTCTGTCTCTACTATGCCACAGGGCCGTCGCCAGCTTATAATAATAATATACCTGTATTAGAAAATACGGTTTTAGGCTAAGAGTTACTTAAACTCAAGCCGTCTTTAGGTAACTACCTTACCCTCTTTAAGCCCCCCTTTTTTAATTCTTTCAAAAATATGTATTCTTTGAAAACATACTCTGAAGACTCTAACTTTGTTATTGTATAAATACATATGGTATCGTCATACCAATGACTTGCAAGTCACATCTTTGAGCCATTATTAGCTTATTTTAAATCTCTATTTTCAAAACTCAAGTTTTGAGACCACCATTCCAACAAATCAATTCAAAGAAACTATTTCTTAAACCTTATGTAACACATGCAAGAAACTCTCTTTCTCAAACATTCAAATAATACAAGGTGGTTATGTCAAAGTTCTCAATTCACATGCAGTTCTTTCTCTTAAATACAAGTACATATTATAGCAAGAAACACCCTCTTAATAATTCTAAATCATGATCAAATGCTATGACATTGCAAAAACATCTTTCAAATCACAAAACATGCTTTTCAACTCTTTTCCAATAAAACCATAATCTTTAGTTCATCACAAGAGAGGGGGTTTATAATTTATGCTCTCAAACAAATCTTAAATCTCAATTTTCATACATATACATATACGTGTCAATTAATTTAGGGGATAAGACCACAAGGTCAAAGTAATAGTAACATTGAAAAATTCAGAATACGTAATTTAAATATAGATTCCAAAACCACTTTAAAATTCATGCATAAAAATCTTAAAATCATGCTCTAATGATTTCAAGCCCATGATTTTTTTAGGATAAATCCCACGTACCTCGATTTAGGAAATTAATGGATGATTCTCGACACCTACAGTTTGCGGACTCCAAATCTTCAATCACTTTTGAAAACCCATGGTTGAATCTTGAGTTATTTGGGTTTTTAGTTTGAAACCCTTTAGACTGTTCTTGAGTAATTTGGATGAATTATGGTGGATTTTGGTGTATTTGGGATCAAATTCTATGTTTAAGTTGCTCTGGGAGTGGATAATACCCAAAACACCCTTAACAATTCGGAGGAAAACTGAACTGGACCAAGGTGCTAACCAAGGAGATGCGCCGGTTGTCCTCCATGATAAGCAAGGAGCCACCTTGACTATCGCATTGCTCACCCAGAAAACGCGTTAAGCAAGGCGCCATGGCCTAATCATGTTGGCAAGCCCTTTGTGATGTTTTTGCTAAGCTTTTCAAGAATAACACAATGAATTCATGGTTTTATTTCAAGTATGTTCCGCCTTGGCATGATTATGTTTATTATTGTGATAACTCTACCCTCATGCCATGAGAAAGTTGTGCTTGTTTGTCCTTTCTCTTATTTTGGATTATATGGATTCGAGGTTGAATCCTTTTCAAGAAGGAGAGGATGATAAGAGCCAAACGACCATCATAGCTTTTGATGACATCATTGGAGACCAACATTTAAAGACTCAAGCTTTGGTCACCTCGAGGGCATAAGAGCATACGTGGAGGACTCATTTGGAGCACACCATAAAGCAATCCTGCGTGTGGAAAGTTGCTTGGGGGCTTGCCTTTGATGCATACTCGAGACAACAAGTTGAACCCACAACTTTGGAGCTTGAAGAAGGCACCTTTGGAGTGTTGGAACTTATTAAGGTCATTTTAGTGATTACACATATTGATTCCAAACATCCCATGGTAGCCCCTCACATTAAGGGTGTTGTAGTTATTTTACCTTTTATTTGTAATATCCTATAAATAGTCTTCTAGTAGGTCATTTGCTCTTTAGTTTTTGAATGATGAAAATATAAGACATCAAAAATACTCTCTCTTGAGATTAGACCACCTTAGTGTAGTTCTTATTTAGGGCTTAGACTAGCCACTGTAGCTTAGGGCTTGAAATAGCCAATATTGTTCTTTTCTTGGAAGCGATGGATCTTGAGGTGAGTTGATTCCCTTGGCGGTCACCATAAGAAGTTGGTACTTATTAAAGTATTTTGTAGAGGTTTTATAGTATTAAGACACTCTTTAGTTGCTGCATTATGAGTTCTCCTTGCGTCAAGTTACATATCTTCTTTATCGTTTAAGGTTGTGTTTGTTGTTTCCATTAAGTGCCTTGTGCATGTGGATTGTTTGTGTGATTGCGGACTGATTTTGTGCCCTCTTAGATACAATTTGGTATTAGTGTTAGCCCAAAGTTATGGGGTTCGGATTGGGGCAAGGGCTTAATTTGGTATAAAAATTAAGCCGAGCCTCTCCAATGGGTTGTGGAGTGGGTCATGTGGTTCGGTGGGGACACTGGGGCTATTTTGCAAGTCAAAAAGGTGAAACGATGTGAGTGGGCCATTTTTGTGACTTTTAATAGGTGTTAGCCCACAATTGCAGGGGTGGTTTAAGGATTGATTTGGGATAAAATCAACCGGCGACCCTTACAGCGGGCTATGAAGTGGATCTTGGCAATTCGAAGGGGCCGTAGGGGCCATTTTGAAAGTCAAACAGGCAAAAAAGCACGGACAGGTCATTGTTTTTTTTAGGGTGTTAGCCCATGATTGTGGGGTTGGGTCGGGACCCAGGCTCGATTTTGGGAAAAAAATCAACCGACAGCCTTTGACGGGCTGTGAAGTGGATCTCAGTGGTTCAACTTGTTTTGCTAGGGCTATTTTCCATCTTAAATGCATGAAATACTATGAACGGACCATTTTTTACAAATTATGGTAGGTGTTAGCCCGCGTTGTAGGGTGGCCCCAAAGTTTGATTTTATTTTGGGCAAAAATTAATCAGCAGCCCCTCATCGGGCTATAGAGTAGATTTGTGTGGTTTGGTGGGGCCATTGAGGTCATTTTGCAAGTCAAATTCACAAAATAGTGTGATTGGGCCATTTTTGTGACTTTTGATTCGTGTTAGACAATGGTTGTGGAGGTGGAATCAGGGCCCGAGCTCTATTTAGGGCAAAAATCAACCGATGATCCCCCAACAGGCTGTGGAGTAAATTTGGTTTGATGGACTTGCTGGGCCATTTTGCAGGTCAAACTAGCAAAATGGGGTGAACGATCTAATTGTTTGAAACTTTTGGTGGGTATTTGTGGCAAAAAATGTACGGTGGCCCTCGACAAACTATGGAGGCAAGTCAAACGGCACGAATGAGCTATTTCTACGACTTTCAATAGGTGTTAGACCACGGTTGCGGAGGTGGGCTCGGGGTTCAAGCCTGGTGTATGAAAAAATCAATTGGCAACTGCAAAGTGGGCTATGATAGATCTGGGTTGTCCGGCAGGGACATTGGAGGCATTTTACAAGTCAAAAGGGAAAAGCGGTGGAAATAGTCCCCTTTTTGTATTTTTTGATGGGTGTTAGCCCGCAGTTGTGTGGGTTGGGCCTAGGTAGCGAGCTTAATTTATGGAAAACATCAACTGATGTCCTAGGTTGTTTGGCTGGGTTGCTGGGTCCATTTTGCAAGTCAAATAAGAGAAACAACATGAGTGGGCCTTTTTTGCGACTTTCAGCGAGTATTAGCCTATGGTTGTAAAGGTGGGACTGGGGCACAGGCTTAGTTTGGGATAACAATCGACCAACGGTAGCTCTGTTGGCGGACTGTGGAGTGTATCTAGGTCGTCCAGTGGGATACTGGAGTCATTTTGCAAGTCAAATGCGCAAAACGGCGCGAACGAGCCTTTTTTTGCTATTTTCTATAGGTGTTATCCCATGATTTTAGTAGTAGTACCAGAACCCGAGCTTAATTTAGGGAAAAAATCAATTGCTAGCCCTATGGTGGGATATAGAGTGGATGGCTCGATGGGGTCACTAGGCTATTTTACAAGTTAAACGGGTGAAATAGTTAATAAACGAGCCATTTTTTGCGACTTTAATTGTATTTTAGCCCACAGTTGCGGGGTTGATCCCAGTACATTAGATCAGTTTGGGGGAAAAATTGCCCCGACCCTCTAGTGGGCTGTGAAGTGGATTTGAGTAGTCTGGAGGGGTTACTGGGCTATTTTTCAAGTTAAAAGGGTGAAATAGCGCAAACAGGCCATTTTTTATGACTCTTGATGGTTGTTTTCCCAGTGTTCTAGGGGTCCCTGGGCCTAGGCTTGGTTTAGGACAAAAATTGAATGACGGCCCTGAGTCGGACTGTGGAGTGGATCTAGATGGTTTGGCGGAGTCCCTGGGGCAATTTTGTAAGTCAAACCGGTAAAATAGTACAAATAAGCAATTTTTTGCAAATTTTGGTGGATGTTACCCCACGGTTGGGAAGTTGGGCTTAGGGATCGGGCTCAATTTGGGAAGAAAATCAATCAAAATCCCCCACCAGGTTGAGGAGTGGATTTGGGTGGCCCAGCAGTGTGCTTTTTACTAATCAAACGAGCGAAATGCCGCGAACGGACTATTTTTGTGACTTTTGGTGGGCCCAGGGCCTAGGCTCAATTTCAATCAAAAATTAGTTGGTGACCCCTTGAAGACTGTGTATTGGATATAGGTGGACCAAAAAGGTAACTGCAGCCATTTTCTAATTCAAAAGGGCAAAACCGCACGAACAGGTCATTTTATGACTTTTGGTGGGTGTTATCCCATGGTTGCGAGGTTGGGTACGAGGCTCGGGCTTGATTTTGTACGAAAATTGACCTGCAGTTCTTCGACGGGCTGTGGAGTAGATTTGGGTATTCTGATGGGGTCAATGGGGCCATTTTGAAAGTAAAATGGTCAAACAATGAATGGGCCATTTTTTATGACTTTTGGTGGGTGTTCACCTATGTTTGCAATCTGAAGTACTCATGCTTCCCAACTGGAAACGCTTTTGTTAGAATATCGGCAACTTGTTCATTTGTGCAACAATGTTTCAAGACAATGCTTTCACTTGCTACCAGATCTCGTATGAAGTGGTACCGAATGTCAATATGCTTTGTCCTATTGTAAAATGCCAGATTTATTGTCATTGCAATAGTTGCTTTGTTGTCGTAGAAAATTTCAGTTGCAGCAGCCTGCTCCTGAAAGACATCAGCAAGCAACCTCCTTAGCCAAACCGCTTGATAGGATGATGCAGTAGCAGCAATATATTCTGCTTCAGATGATGACAAGGCCACAATCTCTTGCTTCTTTGAACTCCAAGGAACCAAGAGAGAACATATATCCAGAAGTACTTTTTCTGTCATCCAAACACCCTGCTTAATCACTATCAGTGAAACCAAACAATCTAAAATCTGATGTTTTGGAGTACCAAATTCCAAAATTAGTAGTTACAGCAACATATCGTAGAATCCACTTTACAACCCCAAAATGATGTTTTGTTTGGTTATGCATGAATCTAGAAACCACACTAATAGGAAATGCTATGTCGGGCCATGTGTGCGACAAATAATTCAGACCACCAACTATTCTTCTAAAGCATCAAGCATCTGCCAAACCCATACCATCATTAGATATGAGTTTCTCATTTATATTCATAGGTGTAGAAGCTATGTTACACCCCAACATATTAAATTTTCTAAGAAGATCAGTTGCATATTTTCTTTGCGAGACAAAAATACCATCTAAATTTTGTTTAATCTCAAGACCAAGAAAATATTGCAACAATCCCAAGTCTGTCATTTCAAACTTTTTCATCATGAAAGACTTAAATTCAACAACAAGAGATTCACAAGAGCCCATATAAATCATATCATCTACATAAAGACACATAACCAAGAAATCAGTTTTACCTTGCTTATTCACATATAGAGTGGGCTTGTTTTTGCTCCTTTCAAATCCATTCCCTAGGAGATAAGAGTCAATCATGCTATACCATGCCCGCGAGGCTTGCTTTAGGCCATATAAGGCCCTTTTCAACCTGTACACTTTGCTTTCTTGTCTGCTCATGACAAAACCTTCAGGTTGAGAAACATAAAGTTCTTCCTCTAGTTCTCCATTTAAGAAGGCAGACTTAACATCAAATTGATAAACTTGCCAAGAAAGTTGAGTATTAATAGGTAAGAGAGTTCTCACCATTTCAAAGCATGCAACATGAGAGAATGTTTCATCAAAATCAAATCCTTGATGTTGTGCATATCCTTTTGCAACAAGACGAGCTTTGTTCTTCAGAATCGATCCATCAACAGAGTACTTTGTGCGATACACCCATTTCAGGCCTATAATGTTCTTTCCTTCTGGTAAATTAACCAATTGCCAGGTTTCTTTCTTTTCAACAACTTTGATTTCTTTCACCATTGCTTACTGCCACTCTTCTTTTTCAGCTACTTCTACATAATAAATAGGATCTGAAACAAGAAGAGAAAATTGACAAGAAGTATATATATTGTTAGAGTATCTGTTCCAGTCTCTCGTTGATCTTCTTAGTGTACTTGGCTCTGCTGAAGATTCATCAATTATTTCAGATGTTACTAGTGCCGACTGTTCAGAAACAAGTGACTTGGGTGAATCATCAGGAACTAAAGAACCTGTTGGTCCTGAAGTTACTCCATTATTCCAAGTCCAACTCCTTACCTCGTTGAACCTAACATGCCTGCTTACAATAACTTTGCCACTCTTTGGGTTATACAATTTTTATGCTTTGGACTGAGGACTATAGCCCACAAAAACACATTTTTCTAATTTCACATTAAGTTTGAGACGAGATGGAGAAGTATCCAAAGCATATTCTAAACAACAAAAAACTTTTAGATGGCTTACCCGTGGCTTCCTGCCCTTCCAAGCTTCATATGGAGTTCGATTTATGACTGCCTTTGTTGGTGAGATATTGAGAAGATACACCGCCGTCGCCACCGCTTCTGCCTAAAATTTCATTGGAAGTTCTTCTTTTTTCATCATGGTTCGAGCCATTTCAACCATTGTTCAATTCTTTCATTCGGCCACTCCGTTTTGCTCTGGTGTGCGCAGTGTTGTCAACTCCCTGTGAATACCATCTTTTTGACAAAATTCATCAAATTCTTTAGAAGTAAATTCACCGCCTCTATCCGAATGGAGAGCCTTTAAAGAACATCCACTTTGCTTCTCTACTAATAATTTGAATTTTCTGTAATTCTCAAAGGTTTCAAATTTGAACTTTAAGAAATAAACCCAACTCATTTGACTATAATCATCAGTAAACAACAAAAAATATCAACTTCCACCTAAGGATTCAATACTCATCGAACCACAAACATCAGCGTGCACCAATTTAAGACAACTTGACACCCTTCAAGCATTATTTATGGGAAATGAGACTCTACTTTGCCACCCTTCATAGAAATCAAGACCATGAGTTTTAGGTATCCTAACAACCATATTATTTTGACCTAACAATTTCAGTCATTTAATATTCAGATGTCTATACCTTAGATGCCATAAACTAGTATCACTAGTTTTCGCAAATAAAGCAGAATTTTGCACACTAGAGACTTCTAAAGGAAACATATGAATTTGTGTCATGGAAATGGTTACAATATTTTTTCCAGATTTATTATTATAAATAGTGCAACCATAATCATCAAACAAAATAGAGTAACCACCAGTTATCATCAATTTCCCAACACTTAATAAATTATGAGCCAAATTAGGATCATACTGCACATCATGTAAGAGTTTTACATTACCCAGGGAGGGTTTGATAGCAATTGTACCTTTCCCTTCAACCTTCATTGGCTTGTTGTCTCCAATTCGGACCTCAGTTTTCTAGGACTCATCAAGTTATTTAAATAGTGACCTTGTTTCGGACATATGGTTTGAGCACCCATTGTCCATGAACCACACTCCATCAGGACCATCATCAGTAGAAGATTGAGTCATGAATAACTTACTTCCTTTTTTAACTTCCTCTATGAAATTTGCTTGCTTTTGGTCGTCTCTCTACTTGGTCCAATAATCAACTTCTATGTGGCCCAACTTCTTGCAATATCTACACATAATGCTGTTTTCATTTTGACGTTGGTCACCAAATTGGCATCTTACTCTGCCGTTTCCACGACCTCGACCTCGGTAACCACCTCTTCTTCTGCCTAGGCCACCTGAATATTCTGGTTTTTCTTTGTGGAAAGACTCCCTTTTGCTTGAAAAGCTTTCTTCTCCACCTTTTCATAGGACCTACTAATTCAAACTTCATGGGCTAACAATGAACTCATTAATTCATCAAAAGTATAAGTAGAAAGGTCCTTAGATTCTTCTATTGCAGCAACAATATGGTCAAAGCCTTTTGTTAGGCTTCTCAACACTTTACTCATGACAGTTTCATTATTAACATTTTCATAATATATTTTCATTTGATTAACGACTCCAGACACCCAAGACATATATTTCTGCATAGACTCCTTATCTTTCATGGCCACATTTTCAAACTCACGCCAAGTGTTTATAGTTTCACAGTATTACCTTCTTGTCGCCCAAATACTCTTGCTTCATAGTTTACCATGCTTGGTTGGAGGTTATTGCAGTTTCAATTCGAGGAAAAATTTTATCATCCAGTGCTGATTTGTCACGACCCGAATCGGGGCCCTAGCCCATGACGAGCATCTTGAACCATAAAGGGCCAGATGCCCTTCTAACTTGTAATCACATAAACTGTTCATAAAAAATGCTAAAATATACTGAAATGGAAACATGGTCATTAAATCTGAATTCAAATCATAATGAAAGCTGCAATTCAAAAAAAACATCGGAACGATATCTGACTCAGTCTTTAAAATCTCTACTACATGCAAAAACCCAACTGTCTAAAAACTGGGACAAGGCCCCCAATGGACCTAAACCAAAATAAATAATATAATCTGAAAGACATAGACCATCTAGAATAAAGAAGGCTCACCAACTGCACACAACACTGTTGTCTGAAAACTCTACGGCTTAGCAGGACTCCTGAACTGAGCTTTAGACCCTGGGAGGTAGAGGGTCAATACAATTGTATTGGTATGCAGAGAAAATCCAAAATAATAATTTATATTCAACATATATGGGAGTACTTTAAAACAGTTCATAAATAATTATCATATGGTAAGAAATCTCATGGGCCTTTTTGAAAGATTCTGTAAAATCATATGAACTCTATGACACTTTTTGTTTTACTTCTGTGGTAGGTGGTATACCCTACAACTCTGAAATTCCACGGGCTGTATGAAATCCACCATTAACTCGGCGGCCAATCCCTTAATCCAAGTGTGCCTCAAGGGTCGGAGTTTCTGACTCTGCTACGTCACGCGACCGTCGGCAGCATAAAAATAAATTACCCGGATCGGCAAATCAT
The DNA here is from genome assembly GCF_002878395.1 of Capsicum annuum. Taxonomy (NCBI): domain Eukaryota; kingdom Viridiplantae; phylum Streptophyta; class Magnoliopsida; order Solanales; family Solanaceae; genus Capsicum; species Capsicum annuum. The sequence goes on along the minus strand of NW_025837268.1, from coordinate 75,995 downwards.
GATTTTAGGCTAAGAATTACTTGAACTCAAGCCTTCTTAGGGTAACCACTAACACTTTTTAAGCTCATTTTTAATCCTTTAAAACATACATTCTCTGAAAACATATTTTGAAAACATATTCTGTTATGGCATACATACTTATGGTATCGTCATACCATTGACTTACAAGTCTTATTTCTGAGCCATTATTAGCATATTACAATCTTTGTTTTCAAAACATAAATTCGGGACCACTATATCAATAAATCATTTCAAAGAACTCTTTCTTTAAAACTCATGTAAATACATGTATGCAACTCTCTTTGTCAAACTCTCAATGATGCAAGGTGGCCATGTCAAAGATCTTAATCTCATGCAAATCTTTCTCTTTTAACAAAATATATTTACATCAAGAAACTCCCTCTCTTAAATCTCTGAATCATTCTCAAAATACTATGGTGTTTGAGTAAACTATTTTCAAGCCATAAATCATGCATTTCAAATCCTTCGCGTTAAGATCATAAACTTAAAGTCATCACAAGAGAGGGATTTCATAAATTGTGCTCTCAAACAATCTTCAATTTAAATTTGCATACATATTCATATACATGTAAATTAATTTAAGGGGGAAAGGCCTAAAGACCAAATCAACAATACAATTAAACATTCATAATGCATAAAAAATTATGTATTTCAAAACCCCTATATAAATTCATGCTTGATATCCTTTAAATCATGTTCTAGTGCTTACAAGCCTATGTATTTTTTTTAGGATAAACCCCACATACCTCAAATTAGAAATTTGATGAAAGATTCTTGAAGCATACGGTTTGGGAAATCCAAATCTTCAATCAGTTTCAAAAACCCACGGTTGAATCTTGAGTTATTTGGGTTTTTCATTTGAAATCCTAAAGAGTGTTCTTGGTAATTTTGAGAGAAAATAATGTTATTTTGGTTTTTAGAGGATTTAATCCCGTGTTATGGCTGAATAGGGGATGGAAAATACCACTTTTGCCCTTAAAATGCGAAAATAGAACCTGAAAATTGAGTGCGTACAATGCACGATGCTACTGTCTCAGTCACGAAAATGGCCATAAATTTTTTCTTGGGTATTGGGTAGGCCCTCTAATTCGTTATATACAAAGATTTATGGTCTATTGAAGTTGACACAAGTTTCGATGCTCACTCAAACTCAAACGATAGAAAAGATTTCAACTCGTCCTTGAGTTTGGGGACCTCTATGATCTCAATTCATGCTCAAATAGGTTCCCACACTACATAATTAATTAACATGCCAAATTTGAATATGATTTATAGATTTGGATCATCTACGCATAGAAATAATGGTTTTCATTCTAGCCTGAAATGCGGGGTGTTACATTATCTCCTTCTTGGGATCATTCATTCCGAATGATGGGTAGGAACGTTGAAGCTTAAAGGTATGGAATTACGCGGATATGATGTGTCTTATAAGAAAGGATATAACTGATCTGAAATATTTAAACTCCTCTCATGAAACTGAATTCTGATCTGACTTGCCCTTGTTTTAAGGAGCTGATCCATGCTGAGAGTATAGGATTCCCCCCACCAAAGGGTTTATGCTATAATCTGTAACGCCCTATAAATTCCTTCATGTGTTATATTGTACTAGCATGCTTGTTGAGTTAAAAGCTTGAAAATATTCTAAGTGTCAAGAGACTTAGCCTCATTTTACTATCAATCTTCGGGGATTTTATTTTCAACCTTCCCGACCTCCATTTCCAAAAATTTTTGTTGTGTTGTGATGGGGAAAGTCAATAAAACATCCCGAACAAGTTTCAGAATTTTTAGACATTGTTTACGATGCGTTTGATTTTCGAAACAGTAGCACCATGCGATTAGCGTGCGTCGCATGGTGCAGCGCATCCTAGGTAGCATGCGATGGTGCATGTGACACATGATCTAGTCCGATGGGATAGAGCATGCAATGCATGCTCTGCTGTGCGCAGCTGGAAATTTCAGCTTTTAAAACCGTCTCATTAAGGGTATTTTGGGTATTTTCCAACCTCTTTAACATCATAAACACGGGATTTATCTCCCAAATTACCACATTGTATATATTTTCACCAAAATCAAACAATAACTCTCCTTAGGGTTTCAAACAAGAATCCCAAATAACTCAAGATTCAACCATGGGTTTTTGAAGATAATTAGAGATTTGGAATCTCCAATTCATAAGCTTCAAGAATCATTCATTATTTTTCAAAATAGAGGTACGTGGGGTTCATCCTAAAAACTACATAGGCTTGTAAAATACTAGAACATGATTTAAAGGTTTTCATGCATGAATTTTAGAAAGGGGTTTTGAAATACATGACTTTATTATGCATTATGAATGTTTAATTGTATTGTTGATTTGATCTTTGGGCCTTTCCCCTTAAATTGATTTACATGTATATGTATATGTATGAAATTTGAGATTTAAGATTATTGAGAGCATAAACTATGAACTCCCTCTCTTGTATTGAATTAAAGTTATGGTTTTTGTTGGAAAAAAAGTTGACATGCATGATTCATGATTTTAAATAGTTTTCCAAATGCCTTGGTGTTTGAACTTGATTTAGAATTGTTGAGAGGGTAGTTCTTGATATAACTATGTTTGGATTAAAGAAAAAGAATTGCACAAAATTGAGATTTTGATACAACCACCTACGATTATTGAATCAATGATCAAGAGAATCGCTTGCACGGTTTTACATGAGTTTTAAAGTATGAGTCTTCTTGAAAGAATTGTTGATATGGTGGTCCTAAATTATATGATTTGACAAAATAGATTTTTATATGCTAATAATGGATCAGAGATGTGACTTGAAAATCAATGGTATGACGATACCATATGTATGTATGCTATAATAGAGTATGATTTGAAAATATGATTTCAGATTATGTTTTCAGAGAATGCATGTTTTGAAAGAGTTAAAAATGGGCTTAAAGAGGGCTAGGTGGTTACCCGATGAAGGCTTGAGTTCAAGTAACTCTTAGCTTTAAACTGTATTTGCCAATACGGGTATATTATTATTGTATGCTAGTGACGGTCATGTGGCATAGTAGATTTAGAGACTCTGACCCTTGTGGCACACTTGGGTTGGGGGCTTCGCTGCTGAGTTAATGACAGTTTCCATATAGCCTATAAAATTTTAGAGTTGCAGGGTATACCACCTAGCGCAGAAGTAAAACAAAGAGTGTCACAGAGTTCCGATGATTTTTATAGAGTTTTTTAAATATGCCCATATGATTTATTACTTATGATATATTATGAACTATTTTAAATTGATCTCATATATGTTGAATATAAAAGATTATTTTGGATTTTCTCTACGTACCAGTACATCTGTATTGACTCCCTTCCCCTACCTCTCAAGTTCTGAGGCTCAGTCTAGGGGTCCAGATAAGCAGTAGATAATTCAGGCAACAGATCTAATTGTACAGTGGTGATCCTTTTCTATTCTAGAAGGCTAGTTCTTTCAGATTATGTCCCCTATTATAGTTTTGGTCTACTGGGGGCCCTGTCCCAGTCTTTAGACAATTGTCAGTTATCATGTAGTAGAGATTTCGCATACTATCTCAAATTTGGTTTAGCTGATTTCGAATTCATTCCTTGTTGTTAAACTTAATCTAGAGTATGATCATGTTTCTGTAATAGACTAAATTACCGCATTTTCTTTTATTTTATGAATGTTGTACATGATTACCAGATGTAGAAGGGTGTCTGGGCCTTCATGATTTGGGATGCTCGTTACAGCCAGGGCCTCGGTTTGGGTCATGACAAACTTGGTATCAAAGGAAGGTTCATGGTCCCAGGGTGTCTGCAAAATCACATTGGATAGAGTCTTGTGTATGGGCTCTACACTTATAAGAAGAATGCTACTAGTCATTTAGGAATGTTTTCACTCTTTGTGATTTAGTTCATGATTTGGAGTCTAATCTATCTGCTAACCAATGATCTCTTGCATTTCAGGAAACCAGCTATGCCTCACCGTCGCACTAACGTTAATGCTTAGGATGATGATGTCTGCGCCACCTATGGGATGCGAACTCATAACAGAGCACACACCGCAAAACCTGTTCCTACTCCAGGAGTATCTCCAGTCTCAACTAGTCCTCCCGGAGCTCCCAGTATGGGGACTAATCGCACTCAGCCTTGTGAGAGAGAGGTGTCAAATGCTAAATTCAGACAATCCATTCATATGTTTACATAGTTGGTAGCTGTGCAGACTCAATAATTAGAGGATGTTGGGTTTGCATCTGTCACATATGAGGTTACTAGGGTGGGTCAGTTCATGAGAATGAACCCGCCCAAATTTTTTGGCACCAAGGTAAACGAGGATCTGCAGGAGTTTGTAGATAAAATGGAGAAGATTTTCAGAGTAATGCATATGGATCAGGTGGAAGGGTTTGAGTTAGCAACATACCAGCTTAAGGATGTAGCGAACCAATGGTATAACGAGCTGGAGGATGCGAAGGGTGATAGTGCTAAGCTCACAGTTTGGGGCGCGTTCGTGAAAGCTTTTCTTAACTGGTTCTTTCCTTTAAAGTTGAGGGAAGCCAAAGCAGAGGAATTCATGAATCTTAAGCAGGAAAAAATGAGTGTACAGGAGTACACTCTAAAGTTCAACCAATTGGCCTATTATTCTCTTGAGATGACAGGTAATATAAGGGCCCGCATGAGGAAGTTTGCATTTGGCCTTTCAGATGATCTAGTGCTTGAATGTCAGGGAGCTATGCTGAATAGGGACATGGACTTCGCCAGACTATCAGTCCATATGTAACAAGTTAAGGAGAAGAAAAAAAAATCATTGAATCTAGAGAGAAGGACAGGAAGCCAAAGACGACAAAAATAGCTGACCAGAGTCACGGTCAGCAGCAGAGCGATAACTGGGGTAACAAATGGCAGAAGATAAAGAATTAGGGTGATGTGCAGTCTGCAACTAGTGCTCCGGTATTTAGGACCCCAGCCAAATAGTGCACCCAGAATTTTTAGTCGAGTCAGGGGTTGAGGGTGCAGGGTGCGTAGTCTCAAGGAAGTGTAGCTCAAACTTCTCGGTCATACCCTTGCTGTGGGTAATGCGGGAGGAATCATCTCGGGAGATATCAGTTTGGTACTATGGTGTGTTATTCGTGCAGCCGGCCAGAGAGACTGTCTGGCAGCAAGAGGTAATGTTGGAGGAGCCAAGTCACAAGCTAATTCTTATGCACTACCACCGCCTCAAAAGGGTGCCACTTCATCCACCGGGAATGGCCGCAACCGGTTGTATGCTTTGACCAACCACCAGGAAGCAGAGGCCTCACCAGATGTAGTTACCGATATGTTGCAAATCTTTTCTTATGATTTATACGTATTACTTGATCCCGGGTCTACCTTATCCTATGTACCCCTTATGTGGCTGTTAGTTTTAGGTATGAGCCCAATATAATTACTGAGCCTTTTTCTATTTCCACCCCGATGGGGGATTCTGTTGTGCCTAGGAGGGTGTATAGGAATTGTGTTGTGTCTGTTTGTAGTTAGGATATTGTAGCCGACCTCATAGAACTGGAGTTGGTTGACTTTGATGCAATCTTAGGGATGGATTGGCTTCATTAGTGCTATGTCACACTAAATTGTAGGACCCGATGAGTCACTTTCTCTTTCATGAATAAACCAGTTATAGAGTGGGAGGGTCATTCTCTAGCGCCTTGGGGGAGCTTCTGAAAGATTATGACATGACCCTTCTTTATCATCCGGGTAAGGCGAATGTTGTAGCCGATGCCCTCAGCTGGTTGTCTATGGGTAGTCTTTCTCATGTTGAGGAAGGAAAGAGAGAAATGGTAAAGGATATTCATAGACTTGGAAATCTTGGGGTGCGACTCTTGGATTCCGAAGATGGGGGATTGGTTGTTAATGAGGTAGTTGAATCTTCCCTTTTGCAGAAGTTAAAGAAATTAAGAATGATGTGGGTCAGCAGAAGGTGATGTCATTTGAGATTGGTGGTGATGGTATTCTGAGGTATCAGGGTAGATTATGTGTACCTGATATAGATGAGTTGCAGAAAAGAATCTTTGATGAAGCTCACACTTTGAGGTATTTTGTCCATCCAGGCTCTACAAAGATGTATCATGATCTAAAAGCTATATACTGGTGGAATAATATGAAATGTGATATGGCTAACTTTGTTGCCAAGTGCTTGAATTGCCAACAAGTTAAAGTAGAGCATTTTAGGCTAGGTGGTACATCTTAAGGGGTAGCTTTAACTTTGTGAAAGTTGGAGATAATCAATATGGACTTTATTACAGGACTTCTGAGGTCCCGAAATCAGTATGATTCAATTTGGGTAATCATGGACAGGCTGACTAAGTCTGTTCATTTTCTGCCGGTTAGAACCAACTATTCGGGAGATGATTATGTCAAGCTATACATTGAGGGGATAGTACGTTTGCATGGAGCACCGGTATCCATCATATATGACCGAGTTATGCAATTTTCTTCATAGTTTTGGAGGTTCTTTCAGAGGGGTTTAGGTACCCAAGTGAACCTAAGTACATCATTTAACCCTCAGATGGACGGACAAGCTGAGCGCACCATTCAGACCCTTGAGGATATGTTGAGAGCCTTTGTAATTAATTTCAAGGGTAGTTGGGTAGATCACTTGCCCCTAATAGAGTTTGTGTAAAATAATAGCTACCATGCCAGTATTAACATGGCTCTTTTTGAAGCACTGTATGGAAGAAGATGTAGGTCACCTATAGGGTAGTATGAAGTTGGAGAGACTCAGTTATCTGGGCCCGATCTTGTTCACCAAGCAATGGAAGATGTGAAACTTATAAGAGAACAACTTAAGATAGCTCAGAGTAGACAGAAGTCCTATGCCGATGTTAGGAGAAGAGATTTAGAATTTGAGTGTAGTAATTGGGTGTTTCTTAAAGTTTCTCCTATGAAGGGAGTCATGCAGTTCGGGAAGAAAGGTAAGTTGAGTCCTCACTATATAGGACCATATTAGATTTTGAGAAGGATATGTGCAGTTGCATATGATTTGCCTGCTAGTTTGGGTTCTGTTCATCCGGTATTCCATGTGTCCATGTTAAAGAAATATATTGGAGACCATTCTTTGGTGTTGCCTATGAAGAAGATCAAAGTGTCAGCCTCTTTGTCATATGAAGAAGATCCTGTAGCAATCTTAGATCGACAAGTCAAAAAGTTGAGGAGCAAAAAGATAGCCTCAATTAAAGTGTTGTGGAGGAATTAGAAAATTGAAGAAGCAACTTGGGAATCAGAAGATGACATGCGAGCTAAGTACCCAAACTTATTTGATCTGGGGGATGACAAAATGGAAGGTACAATCCTTGTCTTATCATTCCTATTCTTTGGTATGGTTGAGATCGTGCTTGTCTATTTCCGCATCATCATTCGGGGATGAATGATCCCAAGGGGGGGATAATGTAACGCCCCATAAATTCCTTCATGTGTTATATCGTATTAGCATGCTTGTTGAGTTAAAATCTTGAAAATATTCTAAGTGTCAAGAGACTTAGCCTCATTTTCCTATCAATCTTCGGGGATTTTATTTTTGACCTTCCCGACCTTTGTTTCCAAAAATTTTTGTTGCGTTGCGATGGGGCAATCTATAAAACATCCCGGACAAGTTTCAGAATTTTTGGACAACGTTTAGGGCGCGTTTGATTTCCAAAATAGTAGCACCATGTGATCAGCGTGCATCGCATGGTGCAGCGCATCCTAGGTAGCATGCGATGGAGCATGCGACACATGCTCCAGTCCGGTGAGATAGAGCATGCGACGCATGCTCTGCTGCGCACACCTGGAAACTTTAGCTTTTAAAACCGTCTCATTAAGGGGATTTTGGGTATTTTCCAACCCCTTTAACATCATAAACACGGGATTTAGCCCCCAAATAACCACATTATACATATTTTCACCAAAATCCATCAAGAACTCTCCTTAGGATTTCAAATAAGAATCCCAAATAACTTACGATTCAACCGTGGGTTTTTGAAGATAATTAGAGATTTGGAATCTCCAATTCGTAAGCTTCAAGAATCATTCATTATTTTCCAAAATAGAGGTACGTGGGGTTCATCCTAAAAACTACATGGGATTGTAAATACTAGAACATGATTTAAAGGTTTTCAAGAATGAATTTTAGAAAGGGGTTTTGAAATACATGACTTTACTATGCATTATAAATGTTTAATTGTATTGTTGATTTGGTCTTTAGGCCTTTCCCCTTAAATTGATTTACATGTATATGTATATGTATGAAATTTGAGATTTAAGATTATTGAGAGCATAAACTATGAACTCCCTCTCTTGTATTGAATTAAAGTTATGGTTTTGTTGGAAAAAGAGTTGACATGCATGATTCATGATTTAAAATAGTTTTCCAAATGCCTTGGTGTTTGAACTTGATTTAGAATTGTTGAGAGGGTAGTTCTTGATATAACTATGTTTGGGTTAAATAAAATGAATTACACGAAATTGAGATTTTGATACGACCACCTACGTTTATTGAGTCAATGATAAAGAGAATCGCTTGCATGGTGTTACATGAGTTTTAAAGTATGAGTCTTCTTGAAAGAATTATTGATATGGTTGTACTAAATTATATGATTTGACAACAGATATTTTTATATGCTAATAAAGTCTTAGAGATGTGACTTCCAAGTCAATGGTAGGACGATACCATAAGTATGTATGCCATAACAGAGTATGATTTCATATTATGATTTTAGAGAATGCTTATTTTGAAAGAGTTAAAAATGGGCTTAAAGAGGGTTAGGTGGTTACTCGAAGAAGGCTTTAGTTCAAGTAACTCTTAGCTTGAAACCGTATTTGTCGATACGGATATATTATTATTGTACGCTGGTAGTGGCCGTGTGACGTAGTAGATTCAGAGACTCTAACCTTTGCGGCACACTTGGGTTGGGGGCTTCGCTGCCGAGTTAATGGTAGTTTCCATATAGCCCGTGAAATTTAAGATTTTTAGGGTATACCACCTAGCACAGAAGTAAAACAAAGAGTGTCACAGAGTTCTGGTGATTTTTATAGTTTTTTAAATATGCCCATATGATTTATTACTATATGATATATTATAAACTCTTTTAAATTGCTCTCATATATGTTGAATAGAAAATATTATTTTGGATTTGCTCTACGTACCAGTACATTTGTATTGACCCCCTCCCCTACCTCTCAGATTCTGAGGCTCAGTCTAGGGGTCCAGAAAAGCAGTAGATAATTCAGACAGTAGATATAATTGTGCAGTGGTGAGCCTTTTCTATTCCAGAAGGCCAGTTCTTTCATATTATGTCCCCTATTATAGTTTTGGTCTACTGGGGTCCTTGTCCCAATCTTCAGACAGTTGTCAGATATCATGTAGTAGAGATTTCGTATACTATTTCAGATATGGTTTAGCTGATTTCGAATTTCATTCCTTGTTGTTAAACTTAATCTAGAGTATGACTATGTTTACGTAATAAACTAAATTTCCATATTTTCTTTTATTTTATGAATGTTGTGCATGATTACCAGATGTAGAAGGGTGTCCAGGCCTTCATGGTTCGGGACGTTTTTTACTGCCAGGGCCTCAGTTTGGGTCCTGACAAAATCATACATTGGATTTGGAAGTGATAACTTATGTAAGTACTAATAATGAGGCAACAAGATTTAAATCATACAAAGGTATTACACTGTCTTATCTAAAATAACTGGAAAAATTTGAGATTCTGTACTGAACTCTTATGAACTGAGTCGTTACTAAATAACTGAATCTTAAACATGATGCTTGGATTGAACTGAGTTCGCAACTTACACGGATGGAATAGATTATCTTTTGGGATGGTCATACGTATTGGACTTTGGATAGTTGGACTGGGTGAAAAGGTGGAAAACCATGGTAATTTGTCTGGCTGACTGTAGAACTGAAATGCTGGATATGCAGACGGAATTATACTGGACACTTATACTTAACTGGAGTATCTCTTCAACACTCTTTTCTAAAGAAGTCCTAGTAGCATTAGGGTGCAAAGAATCTCTGACATGAGTTACACAAGGTATCCAACTAAGGAATCACAACAATGACACTACTCTATAGCATGGAATATAGACATGGAATTCAACTTCTTATGTTCAAGTTTAGCCACACTTCTAAAAGACTATCTCAACTATATTTTCCCCTTAAATACCATGCTCATTGATTCCACTTATTTTTCTCACATGGCCGCTGATATTTCCATCTACTAATGTCTAAACTGAACTAAATCCCCTCACCATATTCAAGCCTAACTCAAAATCCCAAGACTCACCACATAATACTGTAGTGCTAGTTTGAATCATGAATTCAGTACACCCTGCATTTCACAATTCCTCATCTTATTGCCACTCCAGCAATCACCTTCAACTTTGCATTAGATATTCACAAACACTCAAACCTTCTATTTGTATGTATACAAACATGACATTCAAGCCAATCTTGATACCCACACATGTACTTCTAAACAAACACTCATAAAGCATCTTTCTCATATTATCTAATACTTCTATCCATAAAAACTTCCCTAAACTATTCAGATAATACATATAAAATATTCTCAACTAACCAAGCCATACACTATACTTAACCTCAAAATTCTTTCAACTTATGAACTTACATAAAACAAGCACACAATAATTTTTCCCAAATATAACACATAAAACTTCAACTAACCTTGACATATATCAAAGACTTGGCCTCAATCTTACTCCACAATTACTACCTTAACTGAAATAAGCACACAATCATCTTTCATCAAAAGAAATGTTTACTCTTTCCCATCAAGACAACTATTTATCATCACTATCTCGACCTAAGGGAAAAGGTCACTGAAAAATTGGAATACAAGGATCTGGAACATGAAAGTAGTACTAAGCATAACTTGATACCCTACTGAGGCATGAGGAATAGAGAACTCACGGTATGGACTCATTAAAGTGATATAATCTGAGGACGTACCCGATATAAATATGAATTTTCACTGATCGTTAAGAGTATCACATGTGCACAAGAGTCATGAACTGCATGACTTGAATTTTTGGAATTTATAACTTACGGAAAGTGATTCTGACTGCTGAATAAATTGGGAACTCATCATACTAGGAACTAGGAGAGTACATGATTCCTTATCATATGCATGAACACGGACTATGATCATGAAGCCGAAACATAAAGCATGAGAGTGTATCGGATAACTGAAGTAAACTGCTGAAATAAGAATAGATTGAGCATCGTTCTTTCTCACAGCCAATTCCACAACTTACTGGCACATCTATTAGAATCTGAAAACTTGACTTGGTTACTCGTTCTATCATCTCCCCCTTAGATTTAAGTCATTACTCTAAGTTTGTCAACCACTATATATACTTTGGTATAAACTGAAATCACTTTACTTTAGAGTCGGGGATATAACAATACACATAAAACTAAACTTACACTGTAAGACGGTATCTTCATGTATAGCGACCAATGCTAATACCTCCTTCTAAGATTCAACCCTTAGGTTTCTATGGCCCCAAAAATCATCATATAACAGCTTAAACATTCACCAACTTAGATTCTCCTAATACTAAAAATGGATATCTCCAAACCTTTGACGGACCATACCACTTCTGTCACAGTCTACCAGCATCATACCTGCAATCTTCTATTTCTAAACCATAAGAATTAAGATTATACAAAAAGTCTCAACATCATTAATCATAACTTCTTAAATTGGCCATTTAGAACACCATGTACCATCTTACTAGTCTTTCTCCATCTAGCAACTTAATGGTACTACTAGCCACACGTAACATGCAAGAGCCTTAGAAAATGCCGCAACTCCATATCACTTTGGGCATATTTCTACATCATACATACAACATCATACTTTACTATGACTCAAATAAACTTAAGCTCTTGCGTACGCTGTTCAAGCCTATTAGATCACTTCCCTATAACTAGAATCATTAACCAAGAAATCATCACATCTACCTTCATGGCCATCAACTGTTCAAACATAATGCCTAGTGCTAAATATGGTTTACAATTAACCTTACACACAATTCTCACTTAGAAAAAGAAATATATGAAATAAAACATCAAGAAATAGTAGTACACTAGAACTCCATAACAAAAATAACCGATCATAATCATATGGCCTACCGTATTCACAATCCATTAACACATCCTCCTTCTACACACTATTACTATCTACCCCGTATTTTCAGCTAAATTTAGTCCATAACTCTATAAGTTTCAATTAAACTCCCTCTTGAAATCTCAGGGATTCCTAAATTAACTACACTCATCCACCAAGTACCTTTATCAATAACCTATACTCTTCTTGCACAACAAACACCGTTAACAACTCTTTTCATACTTCAAGCAAACAACAATTCACCTTAACAAATAACTCCTTCTCCACCTTCTACTAAACTAACACACAAGGACATATCACTTTATTACCAACTCAATCTCATGCAAAAAGATTTGGCTATACATATATTCAATAAATCTCCCTTACCACTTTTCTTGCCATTACGCCACTAAACCCAAGTTCCAACCAACACAAGAACAACAAGATGACCAAGAAGTTGCTAGTGAATCAAAATAAGCCCCACTCGGCTCCACTAGACTTTGATTTTGTGTTTTGAACAAGAGATGAGATGAATGACAAGGCAACTATGCTAGTGAATCGAAAGAGCCCCACACGGCTTCACTAGACTTTCAGTTTCAGCAACATAATGATAACAAGATTACAAGAGATAGAAACTTGACACACAACATTCAATGATCTAAGAATACACATCTTACTCTGTGTAAAAAAAAATCTAATTCAAACACTTCCCCCACAGACTACCATACAATCCACACATGCTACTAGCTAGCACACTAGTCTATCACTATAAAATGGTAAATCATTCTCAAATACTAGTTATTCAAATAAACACATTTATCTACATAAAAGTTACCCTCACTCTGATTTCTAATCTTGTGACTTTGCATCAACAACTTCTTGATCCAATATCACTACCAATAGGTCATGACACCGTCACTTTAACTTATACTACTACTCGGGTGGAAATATAGTTCCAATATTCTGCTACACATCATTCCCCCTGAAGCATGACATTTGTAACATAAATTTTGAAAGGGACTGAATACACTTAATACTACAGGGTGAAAAGTGCAATTTCATCAGAATCAAAGTTCACAGAAGAGTCAATACACCTTGGAGCACTAACGGACTCTTCTCAAGTCCTTGCACAAATTTAAACTCTTGTATGGCTTAACCATAAAGGACCATACTATTTAGACTCTAAACTTTTGCACTTGAATCACCCCAATAATGAGACATATCTGAGCACATCAAAGTAAGGAAAGAATTGGGATGACTTTTCTTCTGTATAGGTGACACCATAGCAAGAATTAGAGTATGTAAGAGGAATATTCTGACTCCATAGCACAAACTAGAACATGAAAAAAGAAAGACATTCCTAAACACCTAGTAGCCTCCTGCCTACACACCCATAAATAAGACTCTACCTGATGTGATTTCTTAGACACCCTGGGACCATAAACCATGCTTTGATGTCAAGTTTGTCACGACCTAAAAAAGGGCCCTAGCCGTGATGAGCATCCTGAACCATGAAGGCCCGGATGCCCTTCTATCTTGTAATCACATACACTATTCATAAAAAAATAATGCGGAAATATACTGAAATGGAAAAATGGTCATTAAATCTGAATTCAAATCATAATAAAAGCTTCAATTCAACAAAACATCCAAATGATATCTGACTCAGTCTACGGAATCTCCACTACATGCAAAAACTCAAATGTTTGAAAACTGAGACAAGGCCCCTAGTGGACCTAAACCAAAAGAAATAACATAATCTAAAAGACATAGACCTTATGAAATAAAAAAGGCTCACCAATTGCACACATCACTGCTGTCTGAAAACTCTACGGCTTAGCAGGACTCCTAAACTGATCTTTAGATCCTGGGAGGTAGAGGGGTTAGTAAAATTGTACTGGTACGTAGAGCAAATCCAAAATAATAATTTATATTCAACATAAATGAGAGCAATTTAAAATAGTTCATAAATAATTATCATATGGTATGAAATATCATGGGCATTTTCGAAAAACTCTGTAAAATCATCTGAACTCTGTGACACTCTTTGTTTTACTTCTGTGTTAGATGGTATACCCTACAACTCTAAAATTCCACAGGCTATATGGAATCCGCCATTAACTCGGTCGCCAAGCCCCCAACCCAAGTGTGCCTCAAGGATCGGAGTTTCTGACTCTGCTACGCCACACGGCCGTCGTCAGCGTAAAAATAAATTATCTGGATCGGAAAATCATAGTTTTAGGCTAAGAGTTACTTTAACTTAAGACTTCTTTGGGTAACCACCTAACACTCTTTAAGCCCATTTTTAATCCTTTAAAACATGCATTCTCTGAAAACATACTCTGTTATGGCATACATACTTATGGTATCATCATACCATTACCTTACAAGTCACATCTCTGAGCCATTATTAGCATATTACAATCTCTGTTTTCAAAATATAAATTCGAGACCACCATATCAATAAATCATTTGAAAGAACTCTTTCTTTAAAACTCATGTAAATACATGTATGCAAATCTCTTTGTCAAACTCTCAATGATGCAAGGTGGCTATGTCAAAGCTCTTAATCTCATTCAAATATTTCTCTTTTAACAAAATGTATTTACATCAAGAAACTCCCTCTCTTAAATCTCTAAATCATTCTCAAAATACTATGATATTTGAGTAAACTATTTTCAAGCCATAAATCATGCATTTCAAATTCTTCGCATTAAGATCATAAACTTAAGGTCATCTCAAGAGAGGGATTTCATAAGTTGTGCTCTCAAACAATCTTCAATCTAAATTTTCATACATATTCATATACATGTAAATTAATTTAAGGGGAAATGGCCTAAAGACCAAATCAACAATACAATTAAACATTCATAATGCATGATAAAATCATGTATTTCAAAACCCCTTTCTAAATTCATGCTTGATAACCTTTAAATCTTGTTCTAGTGTTAACAAGCCCATGTATTTTTTAGGATAAACCCCACGTACATCAAATAAGAAATTTGATGGATGATTCTTGAATGCTAAGGTTTGGGGATTCCAAATCTTTAATCACTTTCGAAAACCCACGGTTGAATCTTGAGTTATTTGGATTTTTCATTTGAAACCCTAGAGAGTGTTCTTGGTGATTTTGAGAGAAAATTATGTTATTTTAGTGTTTGGCAGATTTAATCCCATGTTATGGATTAATAGGGGGTGGAAAATACCACTTTTGCCCTTAAAAATATGAAAATAGAACCTGGAAATTGAGTGCATGCGACGCACGATGCTGCTGTCTCAGTCACAAAAATGGCCATAACTTTTCGCTTGGGTATCAGATTTTAAAGAAATTAGTATAGTTGGAAAGCTAATTCGAACAAATTTCATTTGATATGTAGTAGACCCTCTAATTCGTTATATAAAAAGAGTTAAGTTCGATTGAAGTTGACCCAAGTTTCGACGCTCACTCAAACTCAAACGATAGGAAAGCTTTCAACTTGTCCTTGATTTTGGGGACCTCTATGATCTCAATTCATTATCAAATAGGTTCCCACACTACATAATTGATTAACATGCCAAATTTACTTAGGATTTATGGCTTTTGGATCATCTAAGCATAGAAATGATGGTTTTCGTTCTAGTTCGAAATGCGGGGTGTTGCATGATTGGATACGATATAGTACCTTTGCATCTTTGTTGTGAGTCTCCCGTAGTTGATCACTAGGTTGTGCTGGCACTGGATTTGGCTCAACATAACCTCTCTCCACCAAATTCCATAGCTCTAAGGACTTGAACATTGTCTTCATTTTGAGGCTCCAAAGATGATATTTTTCTCCTTTAAATATTGGAATTAGGGGATGAGAAGATGAGTTGAAGCTGTTGTTTGTCATGGACTGCTCTCAATTTATTGCCCAGTTTTTTTTTATTTTTTTTGATCGTTACTGGCTTTGATACCAAAAACTGTTGGGATATACAGAAGAGAATGTAAAAACAAGAGAGTATTTATCAGAAGTTGTTTTTTACAATTAAAAAGATATGCAGCAGGGCCTATTAAATAGACTTACAATCAACCACTATTATCTAAAAATAAGCAACTAAAAAGGTTAGTGGATAAACATTCCCACTACTTCTAATTGAACTAAACTAGCATTACTTTTACTAGCTAAAAACTAAGAACTAATTTACAGCTTTTGAAGTATTAATAAACAATTTTTATAACTAGTAATAATTATGTTTTAATTGAATCCAATTCTTTTTTTTTTTTTTAGAATTATATTAATTATTGAACGTTGTGCATTAAGATGCATTCATTCGATCTGCATATAAGTACATTAAAGAATACCAATGACTTTTTGACTTGATTAATGTTGAAGTGATAGATCATTTATTAATGTTATTAATACCAATTTTAACAGAAGAAATACAATCATTGAGTTACTTAGTTGTAAGATGAAGAGTGAGATCTCACATCTGTCGCGCCTTTTGTTGACTATTTTAAAAGAAATACTATTTTATGTCATTTAATTCCAACAATATTATTTTTGTAGATAATCACACTATCATGGGATACATAATGAAGATTTTACATGATTTTCCTCCTAATTGTGTTGGGGATTGGAATATAGTGGAGTCACATATGCAACACATTAGTATAGATTGTATAACTTAGAATGTTATCAAACTATACCAAAATCCTTATCAAAGTCACTTGTGTTTTTTTGTATCAATAAATTTACTCAAATTATATTTGTGTGGTAACTAAAAGAATTTAGCTTGAACAATAAACCTCACTAAAGCATTAACATTTCGCTGTTATCCTTTTATTTCTACTTCTCTATACAGATGAGTGTTCAATTGTTTTCACACTGATTGAAAAATGCTTGCTTTCTAGATAGGATTACCACATATTCCTTGCATCCTTCTTCCCAACCTTGCAATGAGCTATAAAACTGTAATTATTGTCATTCTGCTGCTTCAAGAAATGTTTCAAACTGGCCCTCCTTGAAATTCTTCCCTTCTGGAGTATTTGTAGGTACCATAGAACCGGCTTATCATATCTTTCATCTCTATACTTCAGTGATACATCAGCATCACATTTATGTTTAGCTTCATATGGATAGCTATGTTTCCTGGACTCGTAAAAATGTCAACGAGTGCATGTCGGATTCGCTAAAAGTAGTGTATTTTTGAAGATTTCGACATGGGTACAGCATGTAAAGTGAAGAGTCCGTGCAATTTTGATGGATATATTGTATTCCATGTCGGGTTCAAAGTGTGAATGGAAAATGGAGAGAAAAATGGTGAAGGGAAGGAGACACCGATTTGGAAAGTACACTCCCAAAATTGAAAAGTTCACTAAGTCTCGCACATTGGTGGGAGAAGGGAACTTTGGAGTGTTTATAATAGTGAAAACTTACTCCACACAATAAGTGAGTCAAGAAATAGAGATGCCTCGCGCCGTCATCGTCGTCGCTCGGCTTCAGATTCGACTTCAACTTCAACTTCAGATTCGGATTTGAAAAATGATTGATCGATGAGATCTACCTTTTTGGACAAACTTTATTTGAATTCTGAAAAATACCAAAGGAAAAATGCAAATGCAGTAAGTTTTTTTTCAAGCAGATGCAATTCTTCATCGAACTGGTGCCACTATTTCATGAACTGGTGTGTAACACCCCGCATTTCAAGCTAGAACGTAAACCGTTATTCTTTCACATAGAGGTTGTAAAATTCATGAATCCTTTAAAAATTTAGTGTGTAATAAATTATGTAGTGTGTGACTCTAGTTGAGCATGAATTTATATCATAGAAGTCCCTTAACTCAAAGGCGGGTTGAAAACTTTCCTATCGTTCAAATTTTAGTGAACGTTGAAAATTGGGTCAACTTCAATCGATTATAAATCATTATATATTATGAAATAGATGTACTACTATATATAAAATGAAATATCTTCGAATTATCTTTCCATCGATACCAAATTCGCCTAAAACGGACACTCGGTGAAGAAGTTAGAACATTTTTAGTGTCAGTGTTCCCGTTTGATTGGCCACCGCATTGTGATGAGCCTTAAAATGAAAATTGTCAATTCCAGTAGCTCATCGTGATTTCCAACACATCACGGTGAATCCTTATACGGCGTTCTAGTCCCAAATTTTAAATTCTAAGGTCAAACTAGACATTTCCCATAGCCGCAAACCCATCCAAACACGGGATTTAATCCCAAATTCACCTAAATACTTACACTTTCAACAATATTCATCAAGAACGCTCTCTAGGGTTTTAAACAAGAATCCCAAATAATTCAAGATTCAACCGTGAGTTTTTGAAGATAATTAGAGATTTGGAATCTCCAATCCGTAAGCTTCAAGAATCATTCATTATTCTCCGAAATAGAGGTACATAGGGTTATCCTAAAGTTTAAGGGCATGTTTTCAAAAAGGAACTTACGCAAGACTTTAAATTTATACAAGTATATATATGTTTTTACAAATGGGGGTTTTCAATTGATACAAATAACATGTTTTGATATATGATTTTGAAAGAAATATTGAGATATCATGGGGTTGTTTATTTAAATGTATTAATATGGTTGAATTGTGAACATATGACCTGAAATTTCAAAAGGGTGAGATGTACATGAGTTGTGAATTTTCTAAATTCTCCATGATAGTGTTTATACCCCATACTATACTAGTATTAAACCATTGAAAGCATGAGTTTTGCAATTGATATGACATTACTCATACATGATTAAACTTCTTGAATAATTGCATGTTGAGAATCATGGTGTATGTGTTTTAATGGTGTGAAAGTCATACATATGTGCATGTGGTAAATGGTATGAGAAGTTGGAAAGTTGATGTGATATTGATGACTTGCGAGTCGGTTATGACGATACCCTGCAGAGTATGACATGTGATTGATTGAAATGAGTTTCATGCATTGATTTTGTGAGATAGGTGGTTACTCGAAGAAAGCACGAGTCAAATGACTCTACACTGGAAATCGTGTTTGTTGACTCAGGAACTTGGTACCCTACTGTGTGGTCTTGTGTACCTGACATTATGTTATCCTAAATTGGGACTATTGTTAGGATCCCTGCTTTGTGATCTTGTGCACTACCATACTTGATTGGGTTGAGACACCATGGATTAAAGAAACAAATGTAGTTGAATAGAACAACAGGAAGGTTACACGTTCCACTATGCCGAGATGTGAGGTGCAGGTGGTGATGATCACCCCGGGGTA
Organism: Capsicum annuum; assembly: GCF_002878395.1. NCBI lineage: Eukaryota > Viridiplantae > Streptophyta > Magnoliopsida > Solanales > Solanaceae > Capsicum > Capsicum annuum. The sequence goes on along the minus strand of NW_025837268.1, from coordinate 56,608 downwards.
TGCGCTAGCGCCCTTGATAGGCACTCCAGAACCCACCAATGCTCGTGAAAATTCAATCATGGTGGGTGACTGCGGGAGATTAGTTTCAAGCCACTACCTCAAGAGCTGCCTACGAAAGAGTTCCAGCTATGCCTGTCCATCATAACATTCGTGTGATCTTGTGTGTATTTCCCTCACTTCTACTCTAATCTCGACGACAACCGAGATTTGACAGTTAGTGAAAATATGAAATTGTAGGGTGTACCACCTAGTTTAGATATGTTGCATTGTTGTTGAAAAATCAGTATACTATGCCCATGTATTTTCGAAATCATTTTGCAATAATGTGTTTTATAACAGCTCTCATTTAGTTTATATAAAAATCTCTACTTTGTTTTGGATTACTCTGCGTACCAGTACTTTGTATTAACCCCCTTCCTTCCCAGGTTTGGAGGTACAATCTAGGGGTCCAGATAATCAGTAGATTCTTCAGACAGATTTGTAGAGTCATGTGGTGAGCCTTCTATATTCTGGAAGGCCTGATGTCTGACATGTTATTTATCATTCAATATTTTTGGGTCTACTGGGGGCCTTGTCCCAGTTTTCAGACAGTTGTTTGTTTTAGTCATGCAGTAGAGATTTCACAGATAGTTTTCAGATGTCGATAGATGTTGTGGGACATTATTTCCCATTATTGATTTCATTAGACTCGTGAGCATGTTTCCATAATATTGTATCTTCTGCATTTCTTTTTATCATATGAATTATGTGCATGATTACCAGACAAGTAGGAGTGTTTTGGGCCTTCATGGTTTGGAATGTTTGTCAATGTCAGGGCCCCAGTTCAAGTTGTGAAAAACTTGATATCAAATCACGGTTCATGGTCCCAGGGTGTCTGCAAAATTACGTCAGATAGAGTTTTGTTTATGGGTGTATAGTGGACCACACTTATAAGCAGGAGGCTACAAGGCATTTAGGAATGTCTCTCTTTCTTCATGTTCTAGTTTGTGCTATGGAGTGAGAATGTTCCTCTTCCATACTCTAATTCATGCTACGGTGTTGTCCATACAAAAGTAAAGTCATCCCAATTCTTTTCTTTGATGTGCTCAGATGTGTCTCATTGTTGGGGTGAATCAAGTACAGAAGTTTAGAATCTAAATGGTATGATCCTTTCTAATTGAGCCATAAAGATTATAAAAAATTAAATATTGTGCAAGGACTTGAGAAGATTCTGTTAGTGCTTCAGAGTATATTGATTCTGGTGTAAACTTTGATATTGATGAAATCATGCTTTCCAGCCTGCGGTATTAAGTGTATTCAGTTCCTTTCAGAATTTATATTTCAGATGTCACGCTTAAGGGGGATGATGTGTAACAGAATGTTGGAACTGTATTTTCACCCGAGTAGTAGTAGTATAAGTTAAGTGTCGATGTCATGACCTATTGGTAGTGATGTTGGATCAAGAAGTTGGTGATGTGAAGTCATAGATTTTAAAGTTAGAGTGAGGATGACTTTTGTGTAAATAAATATTTTAGTTGAATAATCGATGTTTGAGGATGATTTACCCCTTATGGTGATAGACTAATGTGGTAGCTAGTAGCATGTGAGGATTGTATGGTAGTCCGTGGAGGAAGTATTTTACTCAGAATTTTATTTATACAGCGTAAGATGTGTATTCTTGGGCCATTGAATATTGTGTGTCAAATTTTTATCTCTTGTAATCTTGATATCATTGTGTTGTTGAAAAAAAAGTCTAGTGAAGCCGTGTAAGGCCTATATCGATCCACTAGCAATTTGTTGTTCTTCCTGTTGTTCTTGTGTTGGTTGGAACTAGGGGTTTAAAGGAAAAATGGCAAGAAAAGTGGTAAGGGTAATTTATTGAATATATGTATAGCCAAATCTTATTGCATGAGATCGAGTTGGTAATGGAGGTGAATTGTTGTTTTCTTGAAGCATGAACATGGATAGATTAGCCAGTAAGCTATAATTATAGACTCATGGTTGTTTGTGGAATTGGAAGGTAGTCTAAATGTGAGCTTGAGTAAGTAAGTGAAGTGAGGAAGCTGTATAAGTAGATAAGATTGTATGGGGTATCATATAAGATTAAGGTTGATCATGTTTATTATGTGATTTTACCCCCTTGATCGTCTTTTCCTTAGTAGATGTAAACTAGTACTTTATGTGAGAAGGAATGAAGTGGATTTTGAGCTATAATAGTGATGTCATGGAGGGGATTGTGACTATAGGTAGTATTTGAATAAAATGAGTAGTTGGAGTTGATTTCCCAATTTAATGGACTAGTATATTATGTTGCATGCTTTGTGTTATTAGTGGTAGACGATGGATGCTAGACTATAGGCTTGAATTATAGATTGTAGAATATGGCGGCGAGAATAGTATTTTATGATTAATGATGTATGATTTATGGGAATGAATTAGTAGGCTTGATATGATTTGTAAAAGAGCCCAGGTTAAAGATTTATGAAAAGTTTAAGAGGTAATCGTGAGGGATATGTGTACATGAGGACTAGTGTTAAAATGATGAATTGTGGTTGAATCATTAAGTGGTTAAGAACATGGGTACATTGGAATAAATTGAACCCCATGTAGCAGGTTGTTAATAAAGTTTTATGCGTATAAGTGTATGTTGTACGTAGTCTGTGTTTTTGTATTTTGTAGTATGGGGGGCGTCTAAGGAAGACTCAGGGGTTGTTGTTGTTTTATGGTGTTCGTTATAGTTAAATTCAGGAAATATAGGAAAGAAATATGTTCCTTCAGTATAGTTTTACAGATTTCGTTAAGTTGTTGATTATGTAATTTGAGGAGTAATGATAGTATCCTAAGGAAATTGAAGATGGAGTGTTAAGTGTTTAGAAGTGTGGGTGTCTATGCACATGGAATATTAGTCGTAATTCGATGACTCTAAAAGTTAGAAGAAAATGTCCTAGAAAAGAATATAGTGCTTTTGTATTAGGTATTAATGAGAGAAGTTTAAGTTCATGTATATACTGATACCTCTTTTGTGATAAGGAGTGTGGGTGCGTGCACTCACGAGAGTGAGAGTTGTAGAGTGCTGGCTATTGATGCTAGCAAATGTTAAGAGTAGCATTTTTTTCGAAAAGCAAGGCCTTCTGAGTATAGTTCATCAGGGAGAGTTTAGAGTTGAAGTTTATGGTGATGTCTCATTTGCGTGGAGGTTGTGGCTATAGATTTTGATGTGAGGTTATATCTGTTAGTCTAGAGGTGTTACTTTGACCTAAGGGGAGATGGGGAATTAAGTTAGTTCCCAAAATTTTCTCAATTCGACAAGTTGCGGGGGAGAAATCATGATAAGTCTATTCTTACTCAAGTATACTCCTCCTACTTCCATTTCAGAGATTATTCCGCTAATGTCTTATGTCATATGTTCAAGTTATGCCTGTGCCTATGATTCGAGTTTCCCATGGACTTATGTCTATGATATGACCTCCAAACTAGAAGCAATTATGTCTCTCAATAATTCAGTCTTTCATGTATCCAGACCATATGTTATGTTGTTCATGATCCATTAAAATCCCATCTCTTTCCCGCATTTTGTCTTGATATATGCACCAATATTTCTCCCTCTGCTCTATCCTGAGAATTCATGTTGTATTGTGTTTTCCGAATGACTCTTTACTTATAATCTAGAGACTTGTTATATGGACCACCTTGTGGTTATTCTATCATATCTTCATTTCATGTCCTTTCTTGAGCAGTGCAATGAGTAGAAGTTATGGTTTAATGGTATTATTTCCATTCTTATGATCGAGCCTCTTAATGACCCTCCGTATGATAGTATAATAGTGGTTGTAGAAAAGTGGTGATGTGTTAGGTAGAGGAGTAGATGTGCTTGAAGGTTAAAAATTTGATGTGATTCTCGAGCTGAGCTTATAGGTGAAAAGGAAAAAGAAGGAGGTGAACTTTTGTTGTGTGAATTAGCTAAGAAGGAGGAATGTGGTGAAAATATTTGTAGAGTGATTGAAATTGTTGGTCTTGGTGTGTAGATCCATGAAGTTGGTGTAGTTCGTTAGGCTTGAACGTTGTGACTGTTGAAAACGCAAATCTGTGTGCTATGTGATTAGTACCCCCTTAATTAAAAACCCAAGAGTGTTTGATGATATTGATGAGGTGAAGAATTTCTTAAAGGGATGTACAGTCTAGGGTCCTGTAGCTTAAGTTACCACCTTGTTACTCCGAGTTACGCTTCAACATAAAAAGCTCTTTGCACTGAGGCTCAAACTCTTGTGGTTAGATGTGTAATGGAAGAATTGTAAGTTGGAAGTGATGAAGTGCGTTGTTTGTTGTTTAGACAAGGATGAGTAGTGTTTCAAACTGCAATATCTATTTCGTTGTATCATGAGGGATGGAGAATGATTCTATCCCTACCTTCCGCGAAAAATCTTCTTTCATTATTAGTACCAATATAAATTCGGTCTATGATCACCAAATAAATCCCAGCCTTATGTTTGGAAAATTATTATGCATAGAGCTCATGTGCAAGATCATCCCTATGTTAAGTCTCATTATATCATGTTTCGTGCTTACAAGTTTCGCTAAGGGTTATCATGAAGCTTGTTTGCTAGAATTACACATTTTGTCGAGGAAAAATGTTTAATGTGAGACTACGCTCTTTATTCTACACTTTTAGTACTTCAACAAGTCCCTACCCATCATTCGGGGACGAATGATCCCAAGGGGTAGATAATGTAACACCCCGCATTTTGGGCTAGAACGTAAACCGTTATTCTTTCACATAGAGGTTGCAAAATTCATGAATCCTATGAAAATTTAGTGTGTAATCAATTATATAGTGTATGAATCTAGTTGAGCATGAATTGAGATCATAGAAGTCCCTTGTCCCTTAACTCAAAGGCGGGTTGAAAACTTTCTTATCATTCAAGTTTTAGTGAACGTTGAAACTTGGGTCAACTTCAATCGATCCTAACCCATTATATATGATGAACTGGGTGGCCTACTATATATAAAATGAAAGATCTTCGAATTAGCTTTCCATCGATACCAAATTCGCCTAAAACAGACACTCGGTGAAGAAGTTAGAGCATTTTTAGTATCAGTGTTCCCGCTTGACTGGCCACCGCGTCGCGATGAGCCTTAAATTGACAATTGTCAATTCCAGTAGCTCATCGTAATTTCCAGTGTGTCGCGGTGAATCCTTCTATGGCATTCCAGTCCCGAATTTTAAATTCTAAGGTCAAACTAGACATTTCCCATGGCCCCAAACCAATCCAAACACGGGATTTAATCCCAAATACAGCTAAATACATACACTTTCACCAAAATTCATCAAGAACCCTCTCTAGGGTTTCAAACAAGAATCCTAAATAATTCAAGATTCAACCGTGAGTTTTTGAAGATAATTAGAGATTTGGAATCCCCAATCCGTAAGCTTCAAGAATCACTCATTATTCTCCAAAATAGAGGTACGCGATGTTATCCTAAAGATAATGGTATGTTTTTAAAAAGGAACTTACGCAAGACTTTAAATTTATACAAGTATATATATGTTTTTACAAATGGGGATTTTCAATTGATACAATTATCATGTTTTTATATATGATTTTGAAAGAAATATTGAGATATCATGGGGTTGTTTCTTCGAATGTATTTAAATGGATGAATTGTGAACACGGGACCTAAAATTTCAAAGGGTGCGATGTACATGAGTTGTGAATTTTCTAAATTCCCCATGATAATGTTTATACCCCATATTATACTAGTGTTAAACCATTGAGAGCATGAGTTTTGCAACTGATATGACATTACTCTTAAATGATTAAACTTCTTGAAAAATTGCATGTTGAGAACCATGATGTATGTGTTTTAATGGTGTGAAAGTCATACATATGTGCATGTGGTAAATGGTATGAGAAGTTGAAAAGTTGATGCGATATTGATGACTTGCAAGTCGGTTATGACGATACCCTGCAGAGTATGACATGTGATTGATTAAAATGAGTTTCATGCATTGATTTTGTGAGATAGGTGGTTACCTGAAGAAAGCACGAGTCAAATGACTCTACGCTGGAAACCATATTTGCCGACTCGGGAACTTGGTACCCTGCTGTGTGATCTTGTGTACCTGACATTACATCATCCCAAATTGGGACTATGGTTAGGAGCCCTGCTTTGTGATCTTGTGCACTACCATACTTGATTAGGTCGAGACACCCCACTGTGTGATCTTGTGTGTCTTTTCCTCACTTATACTCTAATCTCGGCGGCAACCGAGGTTTGACAGTTGGTGAAAATGTGAAATTGTAGGGTGTACCACCTAGCTCAGATGGGTTGCATTGTTGTTGAAAAATCAGTATACTGTGCCCATGTGTTTTTTAAATCATTTTGCAATAATGTGTTTTATAACAACTCTCATTTAGTTTATATAAAAATCTCTACTTTGTTTTGGATTACTCTGCGTACCAGTACTTTGTATTGACCCCCTTCCCTCCCAGGTTCGGAGGCATAGTCTAGGGGTCCAAATAATCAGTAGATTCTTTAGACAGATTTACAGAGTCTAGTGGTGAGCCTTCTATATTCCGGAAGGCCTGATGCCTGGCAGTTTATTTATCATTTAATAGTTTTGGGTCTACTAGCGGTCTTGTCTCAATTTTCGGACAGTTGTTTGTTTTAGTCATGTAGTAGAGATTTCGCAGACTATTTTCAGATAACGATAGATGTTGTGGGACATTATTTCCCGTTATTGATTTCATTAGACTCGTGACCATGTTTACGTAATATTGTGTATCTTCCGCATTACTTTTTATCATATGATTTATGAGCATGATTTCCAGATAGATAGGGGTGTTTTGGGCCTTCATGGTTTGGAATGCTCGTCACAGCCAGGGCCTCACTTCGGTCGTGACATGGTGCCACTGTTTTGTGAACTGGTACACTATTTCTGGTATGCCTGTTCGGGAAAAGACATGTTCTTTGGATGAACGGACATGAATTTCCAGAAAATACACGCCATTTAATTGAACCAATTCCACCTTTTCTAAGAGGCATGTTATGGTTATATAAACCTGCTTTCATTCACAGGTTTGGATATGAAATTTTCAGAATACAAAATTCTTCCTGACTTCAATATTACTTTGTGTGATCAATAAAAAAGTTCTGTGTGTTCGAAGATATTCCAGTTGTTTGAGGTACCTCTATAATTTGTTTGTTTGGCCATTTTATTCTGGGCGGAAAATTCCGCAACCTCTGGTACAGTGAAGGGAATTATTTCCTTAAGGAAAGTTTGTGAATTTGGGCGACTTAGTTATTTCTGTTTTCATCTTTATTTCTAAAATTTAAATACACCTCTTAGAAAAATTTACTGCACTTCATTGTGTTCTTGTTTTTAAAAATAGAACCAAAGTTGAAGTTGTTGTTCTAAATATACAAATTCTGTGTATCCGTAGAAGGAATAACAATCTTAAGGAAATAACCTATTATTATAGAATCTGTATTGCTCCTTTTTGGAGATTAAAGCTTTAACTTTCTAATCCGCCTAAACTTAACTAGTGATTTGAAGTCATAAAACTTCATCACAAGTTAAAGATCATTCGGTTGACAGTTGGAAGTCATAAAAACTTCATTGTCAACTAGAAACAAGAAGAAAAGTTTAAAGTTGCTTAACTTTATAAGTAGTATTCTGAAAATACTAAGTATTTTTTGTCTTATTGTGACAGGAAATATGACAAGCGATAGTCAAATGCAAGATGCGGCAACGTTTGTGGGGGCAACTAATATTGCCACATCAAGTCGCACAAATGCTCCGCTTACAATGTCACCGGCGGAGAAGCCCAAAAAATTTGCGAGCATTGACTTTAAGCGATGGCAACAAAAGATGTTCTTTTACCTCACAACTTTGTGTCTGCAATGGTTCACTAGCGAAGACGCTCCTGAGGTGCCCGAGGGAACCTCGAACAAAGAGTGTTTTGTAATTGTAGAAGCTTGGAAACATTTAGACTTCCTTTGCAATAATTATATTCTTAATGGTCTCCAAGACGACCTCTACAATGTTTACAGTGGAACTAAGACATCGAAGGAATTGTGGGGTTACTTGAATGAAAATATAAAACAGAAAATGCGGGAATTAAGAAATTCCTTGTTGCCCGGTTTCTGGACTTTAAAATGATAGATAGCAAATTAGTTGTCTCTCAAGTACAGGAGTTGCAAGTCATCATACATGATCTCCTAGCAGAAGGTATATCTTTGAAAAATACCTTAGTTGAACAAATTAAAAAGGTTCTTAATACTCATATAAACTGTTTTGTAGGTTTAATTGTGAATGATGCATTTCAAGTAGCAGCGATAGTTGAGAAGCTACCACCTTTGTGGAAAGACTTCAAAAACTACTTGAAGCATAAATACAAGGAGATGACTGTTGAAGATCTCATTGTCCGACTGCGTATTAAAGAGGCTAATAAGGCTGTCGAGAAGGTCAAAAGGCAATTATACAATTAATGGAGCACATATTGTAGATGAGATCAAAACAATTCTAAGAAAAGTAAGAAAGTTGAACAAGGAAGCAATCAACCCAAGAAGAAATTCAATGAAAAATGCTTCAATTGTGGCAAGATTGGCCACAAGTTCATGGATTGTCGTGCCCTTAAGAAAAGCAAGAAAAAGGACCAAGCTAATATGGTTGAGTCCAACAAAGAATGTTATGATTTGTGTGCTATGTTCTCAGAATGCAACTTAGTGGGGAATCCTCGCGAATAGTGAATGGATTCTAGTGCCACCCACCATGTATGTGCCAACAAAGAGTTTTTTTCATTATTTTCTCCAGCTCAAGTTGAAGAAATAATCTACATGGCTAACTCCGCTACCATATGTTCCAGAATTACATAGGAACTTCATTTCTGTTTCACTTCTAGACAAGAACGAATTCAAATGTATAACCGTTTCTGGAAAAATTGTAATTAGCAAAGGAGAAATGTATGTAGGAAAAGGCTATCTCACTGAGGACCTTTATAAGATGAATGTAATGACTATTGAAATAAATAAAAGTTCAAATTCTTCTTATTTGCTTAAGTCTTATGATTTATGACATGAACATTTAGGCCATGCTAATTACCAAACATTACGAAAACTGATTAACTTAGAAGTTTTGCCAAACTTTGAGTGCAATAAATCAAAGTGTCAAACGTTTGTGGAATCGAAATATTGAAAGCATCCTTATAAGTCCGTTGAAAGGAATTTCAATCCCTTAGGCTTAATACACACTGACATTTGTGATATGAAGTCAACACCATCACGTGGTGGGAAAAAGTATTTCATAACTTTTATTTATGATTGCACTAGATACTATTATGTCTACTTGCTAAATAGTAAGGATGAAGCAATAGATGCGTTTAGGCAATATAAAACTGAAGTTGAAAATCAGTTAGACAAAAAGATCAAAATGATAAGAAGTGATAGGGGTAGAGAATATGAATCTCCCTTTGCGCAAATATATGTAGAGAATGGAATCGTCCATCAAACTGTGGCCCTGTATTCACCTTAATCTAATGGAATTGCAGAAAGGAAAAACCGAACTTTGAAGGAAATGATGAATTCCTTGTTTATAAGTTACGGTTTACCACAAAACTTATGGGGGAATATATCCTTATAGCCAATTGTATACTTAACAGAGTTTCCCATAGTAAGACATAATCCATTCCTTATGAAAAATAGAAAGGAAGAAAATCCAACTTGAAATATTTAAAGTGTGGGGTTTCTAGCAAAGATCCAAGTTCCTATGCCCAAAAGGGTTAAGATAGGACCTAAGACGGTGGACTGTGTGTTTATAGGATATGCTAAAAGTAGTAAAGCATGTTGATTTTTGGTTCATAAATCTGAACATCTAGATATTAATGAAAATACGGTAATTGAATCAGACAATGCTAATTCTTTGAAAACATTTACCCATATAAAATTAGACATGAACAGTCTAGTGAAGGATTTAAACAACCTCCAGATGAACCAAGTGAAAATGTACGTAATGAATAAAATCCAAGATGTTCTACATGTCAAAGGACGTCTACTTCATTTGGATCAAATTTTGTAACATTTCTCTTAGAAAATGAGCCTCAAACATTTAAGGAAGCGATGGCATCTTCGGATTCATCCTTTTGAAAAGAGGCAGTCAATAGTGAGATTAATTCAATCTTAAGCAATCACACATGGGAATGGGTTGATCTTTCTCCCAGAAATAAACCTTTAGGTTCTAAATGGATCTTCAAATGAAAGATGAAAGCGGATGATACTATTGAAAAATACAAGGCAAGACTCATAGTAAAAGTCTTTAAACAAAAAGAAGGCCTTGATTACTTTGATACATACTCGCCAGTAACAAGGATAACATCGATTTGAATGTTAATTGCCTTGGCTACAGTATATGATCTTGAAATCCATCAAATAGATGTAAAAAACACTTTCCTAGATAGAGAATTGGAGGAAGAAATTTACATGGAACAACCTGAGGGTTTTGTGGTTCCAGGGAAGGAAAATAAGGTGTGTAGACTTATTAAGTCATTGTATGGACTAAAGCAAGAACCTAAATAATGGCATGCGAATTTTGACCAAACCATGTTGGGAAAACGGTTTCAAGATAAATGAATGTGATAAATGTGTATATATTAAAGACACTCCAAATCACCAAGTCATTGTTTGTTTATATGTGGATGATATGTTGATCATCAGTAGAGACATTTCTAACATAAATGCAACCAAATAAATGCTTGAGAGCAAGTTTGATATGAAATACCTTGGAGTTGCAGATATGATCTTAGGTATAAGAATCCATCGAACTACACAAGGGTTAGCATTGTCACAGTCTTATTATATCAAAAAAGTACTTGACAAGTTCAAATATATAGAATTCGGTATTGCCAAGACTCCATTGGATGTGAACTTTGCACTTCGAAAGAATGAAGGTGAAAGTGAATCACAATTGGAGTACGCAAGAGTATTAGGATGTTTAATGTATATAATGAACTATACATGACCAGATATAACATGTGCTATTAGTAAATTGAGTCGGAACACGAGTAATCCCAACAAAACTCATTGGATGACAATGAAAAGAGTTTTGGGGTTTCTTAAATACACTCAAGATTACGCTTTGAATGATAGTAAATATCCTACGGTACTTGAAGGATATAGTGATGTAAATTGGATCACTGAATCGAACGAAGTAAAATCCACAAGTGGATATGTATTTACTATCGGTGGTGGAGCAGTCTCTTGGAAATCATCCAAATAGACTTGTATTGCTCGCTCTACAATGGAATCTGAATTAATCGTATTGGATAAAGCTGGTGAAGAAGAAGAATGGCTCCGAAATTTCTTAGAACATATTCCTTATTGGACCAAGCCAGTGGCACCAGTATGTATACATTGTGATTGGCAAGAGGGAATAGGTAGGGTAGGGAACATGATGTACAATGATAAATCTTTTCACATACGACGGAGACATAATACCTTTTGGGAACTTCTCTCTAGTGGAAATATCACTGTTGACTATGTAAAGTCAAAGGATAATATGTTAGATCCACTTACAAAAGGCCTATCTAGAGAAGGAGTGGAAAGGACATCTAAGAGAATGGGTTTAAGGCCTAGGACAAGTCAGCATGGCGATAACTCTACCTAGCAAACTGGAGATCCTAAGAGCTAGGTTCAAGGAGATCAAACAAAGTTGTGTCTAACAGGTTCAACATTGTCAATTACCCAACCCATTCTCATGATGTAGACAATGTATAGTAATCAAGGATAAGACTTAAAGTGAAAAATCTTTTAATGATTATCTAAATTTGGTAGATTTGACCAAATAGTTTAATCTATAGGATTGGACATTTAGAAATCACCTATGTGAGGGCGAAGTGGAAGCCGCTTCAAGGAGAATATTAGTAAAGGCCCATTCTCTAAGCTCTCATTAAACCGGAACGTGTTCATGGCTGAAAAGAACAAAACCGTGAGAGTCATAAACGTTAAAAGGATGGTTTATGACATGTATTGTCTAGGTGTACATTAAATCTTGAAGGTTCAAAGATATCAAATCTATCGATTGACCGAGTGCATCCGATGCATGTTCACTATGGAAAGTTCAAAGGGAAACCCACTTATCTAGATGAAATCAATCTTTGCTTGATGATCACATACTTGTTCGTAAAACTTTTACGAAAAATAGACATTCTCCATTCATGTGGGGGATTGTTGAGTTCAAAGTGTGAAGAAAGTGTGAATCAAAAATGGAGAGAAAAATGATGGAGGAAAGGAGACACCAAATTGGAAAGTGTACTCCCTAAATTGGAAAGTTCACTAAGTCTCCTACATTGGTGGGAGAAGGGAACTTTAGAGTGTTTATTATAATGAACACTTAACTCCACATGATAAGTGAGGCAAGAAAATAGAGATGCCTCGCGCTGTCTTCGTCATCGCTCGCTCGGCTTCGGCTTTGGCTTCGGATTTGGATTCGGATTCAGATTTGGAAAATGATTGATCGATGAGATCTATCTTTTTGGACAAACTTTATTTGAATTTTGAAAAATACCAAAGGGAAAATGCAAACGCAGTAATTTTTTTTCTTTTTCCTGCAGTGTTTCGAACCTCCATTTATACATGTATGCAGAATTTGAAATAGTTTTGAACTGATGCAATACTTCATCGAACTGGTGCCACTATTTCGTGAACTGGTGCCACTATTTCATGAACTGGTACACTGTTTCGTGAACTGGTATGCCTGTTCGGGAAAAGACATGTTCTTTGGATGAACGGACATGAATTTCTAGAAAAGACACTATTTAATTGAACCAATGCCACCTTTTTAAAGAGGCATGTAATGGCTATATAAACGTGCTTTCATTCAAAGGTTTGGATACCAATTTTCAGAATACAAAATTCATCCTGACTTCAAAATTACTGTGTGATCAATAAAAATGTTCTGTGCATTCGAAGATATTCCAGTTAATTGAGGTACTGCTACAATTGATTTGTTTGGCCATTTTATCCTGGGAGGAAAATTCCGCAACCTCGGGTGCAGTGAGGGGAATTATTTCCTTAAGGAAAGTCCGTGAATTCGGGCGACTTAGCCATTTCTGTTTTCATCGTTATTTCTAAAATTCAAATACACCTCTTAGAAAGATCACTTTGATCTTGTGTTGAGGGTATTTACTGCACTGCATTGTGTTCTTGTTTTTAAACATAGAACTAAAGTTGAAGTTGTTGTTCTACATATACAGATTCTGCGTACCCGTAGAAGGAATAACATTCCATGTGTTAAACTTTTATTATCTAACATCAACATTATGCTTGCTTCTTTTAATGCATGTTTCTGTTTATAACATTGGGTTGCTCTTTGATTTGATTCCACAGAAGGGTTTTTTATGTTTCCATTTAAACTGTTTTTTTATGTGGTCAATGAATGTCAAATTGCATTCATATTAATCGAATTGATGATTAACAGATCTTTCCCTTCATGTGGTTACACTAGTCTTTTGCTGTGATGTTGGACCTGATGGGAGAATTACCATAAAAGGAGAGAGCGTGACCGGCGAGAGAAAGATTTGCAAGCGCAATATGGTTTTTGAGATGCAAACTCAGAACTTTTTCATTGTGAAGTTCTGAGTTTGTTTTTTTGGATCTGACGGTATTTTTGAAGGCATTGTATAGAAAAAAAACAACAGGTCCTTTATGTGGAAGTAACATATTTACATCTAAATCTTTCATCTTTGTAAGTACCTTTACAGTCCAAAGTACTTTGTTTGGAGTTGCATGTGCATATTGACATTATATCTGAACCAATTATGTTATTCCGCCATTTAGTTTCTGATCTATGAACAATCATTCTGCATTATTTTTGGAATGTGAACATATTGTTTCATGTTGAGATTCATAAAGTTTTTGTTAGTCACTACTACAGAAATGTCTCTATTCCTAAACCTAATTCTGTGTTTCGCTTGTAGATGGTTGGGAAAAACCAAATTTAGAAGACCAGGAGCAATGCTGCACTTGATTCCGGGACTTTCTACAGCTATTAGCTTTATTTGCATCATGCTTTTGTTCTTTCCATCATTAAGACTTACTAAGGGCATGGCTAACCAAACTTAGCCACTTCTACAGATTGGGTTCAAACTAATATACTTTGTGTTTTGTATTTAAAGACTAAGTATTTTGTCGTTGTTGTTTAATTGGTTTGCTATGGTACTCTTATATCCGACAGTTTGCATCAGATTGGAACTTGTTCACAGGGAACAACTTATTTGAAAAAATGTGGTGAAAATTTATCAAATCATAGTTTTTTGTTAGGAGGAAAATGATTTTCCAAAGAAATATTTTGTGAAAAATTTATTCTTTTATGTTATCATGTTCTAGATGATTTATCAATGTTTGATTAGAAGAGGAGCCTTGGAGTGACCGGTAAAGTTGTTGTCGTGTGATTAGGAGGTCACTATTTCAAGTAATGGAAACAATTTCTTGTAGAAATGTGAGCTAAGGTTGTGCACAATAAACCCTTGTGGTTCGGTCCTTATTTGGATACGCGCATAGAGGGAGCTTTAGTGCATCAGGTATCATGGGTGATTGAGCATGACAAGGGTAAAACAGCTCAAGCTAATCTTTATCGGCTATCCTTAGCTTGCTGTATATTAGGATCTTTAAGGGACAACAACGAAATGCTGATGCTTTTATGAGGTTGATGTTTAAGGCATTGATTAGATATTCTTAAAATAAACACAAGTGACTTTGATAAGGATGCTGTTCTAGTTTGATAACATTCTAAGTTATTCAATCTAATTATGTGCTACATATGTGACTCCACTATATTCCAATCCCCAACACAATTAGGGAGAAACTCATGTAAAATTTTCAGTATGTATCCCATTTTAGTGTTATTATCTACAAAAATAATATTTTTAGAATTAAATGACATAAAATAGTATTTCTTTTAAAATAGTCAACAAAAGACGCGACAGATGTGAGATCTAAGATTGGGATTGAATGGGTTAGGGGTGTTTTTAGGCTTTGAAAAGGGCTTTGCGTCGCAAAATGGGGACTCCGCCGGTAGCCCCACGATGGGCTACTTCCTCGAGTTTGCTATGGGATTTTCCCCATGAACCCTGATGTTCGCGATGGGGTTCGCTCCACGAACCCTAAGGTTTGATGGAGTTCACGCCGCAAATTCCGTTTCGTACGTCGAAATAGTTCCATTTTTGTAATATTTTAAGAGCATGCAGGTCTTTTCACACCCCCTAAGTCATTCTTAATCCCTTGTATATGAGTTTGGAGCCTTAAAAATGCTTTTACACCTTAGTAAATCCCAAATCATCATTCTAAATGCAAGAGAGGAGAAAACTACCTACGGTAGCGGTAAACTTTGATTTAATTTCTCTCCATTAGAGGTTTGTAGAACGACCTAAATCTTATGGGGTTTGAATTTATAAATTGTTGCATCTCTTTTAAGTGTTGAAGCTTTGAGATTTTCATTCACAATAAGAGCATGAATTTCAAGATTTGCATCCGACCTCAATTGCACTTCTTATGGGTTTATACTTATGTATGTGTGCATATTGAATTGTGATTTGTGAAAATGATGAAGTTGTGAATGATTTCCTTGCCCAATTTTGCATGAGGAAGGTTTTCATAATTATCATTTATTTTGATGTTGCTCTTGTTTTTCAATGGTGGTTAATTGAATATGATTGAAAAGACTAATCCTTCTCTTAAAAGCTTTAACAGATTTCCTGAATGAGATTGCTTAACTAAACCACCATGATTACTGAAAGAGTTTTACTATGTGTTATGAAAGAGATGACCACCTTAAGAGTTTAGCTTTGAAAGAAAGTCATTTTTACTTAAGATTGCATAAAAATTTTAAAAGAGTACTCTCTTATGACATTTGAGTCTTTGTGGTGGTCAAATGACAATGTTTTGAATAAAAAGGGTTATGGTATGATATGAAATAATATGATATGACTTATATGACTTGCAGGTCTTGGCATGACAATACCAAATCAAAAAAATTCCATGACAAACTTAGACCAGACTAGACTACAAACTTTTCAGGCTTCAGACCATGTTTTAAGAAAGTATGCATGTTTTAAGAGGTTAAAATATGGACTTAAAGAGAGTTTGGTGGCTAAACGAGAAGGCACGAGTTTAGATAACTCATATCCCAAAATCGTGTTTTGCTGATATGGGATTGGTCTTGTCCTAAAATATGGATGACAATTGCATACTTGCAATATGCAGTACCAGACCAGACACTCCAATCTTTGCGACAAACTCAGATAGGGGGATTGATCAATGAGTTAATGTCAGACATTGCATAGCCCGTGGGATTTTTTAGACTATATCGGGTATGTCGCCTAGCTCAGAACTAAAGAATACCATGATATTTTTTACAAAGCAGTTTTGGATTGAATTGCGTATTTTCAGACTGTTTTGATGTCATATGACCCCTTGTTATGATTTTAATGATGTTTCAACTATTATAATATTTTGAAAATTATTTCTTTTGGCCGTTCTATGTACCAATACATTTTAAGTATTAACGGTCCTCGTGGCTGTTGCATTATCTCATAATATAGGTTTTGAGGCACAGTCCTATGGTCTAGCTCAATAGTAGATTTCTTTCAGACATTTAGAGTTGGTGAGCCTTCCTAACTTCAAAAGGCGCTTTATCCATGTGTAGGTTTATTTTTAGTTTCATGGTCTGACCAGGGGCCTTATCCCGACGTAGACAGACTAATGTTTCATTATTAGCTTCATAGACTGGTTAGACTGTATTTGGGTTTTCATGGATTCATGTCTTTATGTACCAAATTTTATTCTGAACCATTTTCATGTTTGATTTTACCTTCCACATCCCATTTCGTATGAATAATGCTTATGATAATATGCTAAGGAGCTCTTGATCCTTCATGGTTCGGGATGCCCAACACAGCCAAAGCCTTGGCTTGGGTCGTGACAAGTTTGGCATCAGAGAATGATTCAAGGTCCTAGAATGTCATGAAGTTGTGTTGAGTAGAGTCCTTTTTATGGGTGTGTAGCGCGCCACACTTTTAAGGAGGAAGCTACGAGACATTTAGGAATGTTTCTCCTTTTATTTGTGTTCTGATTCGTGCTGTAGGGTCTGAATATTTCCTAACACATGACTTTTCGCATTTCAAAGTATGCCTCCCCAAATATCCAATGGTCAGATCCCCTTATCCAAAAACTTCATTCCTGTTAGGACAAATGCTGAAGCTGTCCTCCCTACTTATGGGATATAGACCTATTATAGAGTCTGTACTCCTAATTTCACTGCTCCTTCAAGAAGAAGTTTTGGGGTAATGGTCGCTCTTCATCTAGTGCACCTGCACCCAAACTAACAAAGGACCAGCCTTTCCAGCCTATGGTGGACAAAGGATGCAAGGCCCTTAGTCTCAGAAAGTGTAGTTAAATCAGCTAAGTTGCACTTTCACTACAACACCTGCGAGAAATTTTATCCAAGGAAGTGTCAGTATAGGACTCTTGTGTGCTATAGTTGTCGTCAGGCATCACACTTTAAGAGAGATTGTCCCTCTGCCAAAGGAACTTATGGGAACAATAAGGCCTAAGCTACTTCTTTATCCCTCCAGATAAGGGTATTACATCTAGTAAAGGTGGGGGTTGCGAGCGCTTGTATGCCTTATCTACACGTCAGGACTCAAAGGCTTCACCAGATATAGTTATAGGTATGTTACAAATCTTCTCTCATGATACATATGTGTTACTTGATCCTGGGTCTACCTTGTCTTATGTGACCCTTTATGTGGCAGTAAGTTTTGGTTTTGAGCCCAAGAATATTTCTGAACCCTTCTCTGTCTACACCTTTATTGGTGACTGTATTTTTGCCAGACGAGCGTATGGAAACTGTGTAGTGTCAGTTTTTCACAGGATACTATAGTAGACTTTGTGGAACTTGATATGGCGGATTTTGATGCTATTTTTGATATGGATTGGCTTTATTTGTGTTATGCTACATTATATTGTAGAATTAAAAAGGCCACCTTTTATTTCCCTAATGAGCCATATAGAATGGGAAGGGTATTCTCTTACACCTAGAAGGAAGTTCATATCTTATCTTAGAGACCGTAAGTAATATCTAAGGGTTGTTTGTATATTTTTGTTCAAGTCGAAGATTCTAGCACTAAAAATCATTCTCCCAGTCTATCCCAGTAGTTAATGAATTCCCTAAAGTATTTCCTAATGAACTCTCCTAGATAGGGAAATATACTTTAGGATTGACTTGTTGCCAGACACTTAACCTGTTTCTATTCCACTGTATAAAATAGACCTTATGGAATTAAAAGAATTGAAAGAGCAGTTAAAAGATCTTCTTGATAAGGGCTTCATTCATCCTAGTGTCTCCCCCTGGGGTGCTCCTGCTCTCTTCGTGCGTAAGAAATATAGTTCCCTTCGTATGTGTATAGATCACTGTCAGTTGAATAAAGTCACTGTCTAGAATAAGTACCCTCTTCCCAGAATTGATGATCTCTTTTACCAGCTTTAGCATGCTAGATGTTTCTCTAAGATAGACCTCCATTCGTGTTAGGGAGGTTGACATTCTCACAAAAACTTTCTGAACCTGATATTGTCACTATGAATTAATGGTCATGTCCTTCGGGCTGACTAATGCCTTTGTATGTTTATGGACCTCATGAATAGGGTGTTCCATTATTTTTTGGACCTATTTTTTTATAGTTTTCATCGAAGCTATTTTGGTTTACTCTCAGAATGAGGAAGATCATGCAAATCACCTTTGAATCAGGCTTTAGACCCTTAAGGATCATAAATTGTATTCCAAATTCTCTAAGTGTGAGTTCTGGCTCAGTGCAATAGCTTTCCTAGAACATATTATTTCTAGTAACAGAATTAAGGTTGATCCCTAAAAAATTAAGGCAGTAAGGAAATGGCCCAAACCTATGATTCCAATAGGCATCCAAAGCTTCTTGGGTTTGGCAGGATATTATAGGAGGTGTATGGAGAGTTTTTCATCCAAAGTTGCTCCACTTACCAGGTTGACTTAGAAGAAGGTAAAGTTTTTGTAGTTTGAAGCTTGTGAGAATAATTTTGATATATTGAAATACAAGTTAAATACTGAACTTGTTTTGACTCTTCTCGAGGGTACAGAGGGTTTCATGGCATACTGTGATGCGTCTCGGGTGGAACTTAGGTGTGCAATTATGAAGCATGGTAAGGTGGTGGCCTATGTATCCAGGCAGTTAAAGGTCCATTAGAAAAACTATCCCATCCATGATTTAGAGTTGTCGGTTGTGTTTTTTGCACTCAAAATTTGGCATCATTATCTTTATGGAGTACATGTTTACATCTTTATTGATCATAAGAGTTTTCAGTACGTATTACCTAGAAGGAGTTGAATCCCAGGTAGAGGTGGTGGTTGGAGCTATTGAAGGATTATGACATGAGCCTGCACTATCATTCAGGTAAAGCTAATATGGTTGTTGATGCTCTTAGCAGGTTGTCCATGGGAAATGTTACTCAAGTTGAGGAAGGAAAGATTAATTTGGTCAAGGATATTCATTGGTATGTTAATTTGTGTGTTCGACTCCTAGACTCCGAGGATGAAGGGTTGTTTTTCCAAGAAGTAGCTAAATCATCCTTATGTGCCGAGGTTAAGAAAAAACAAGCCAGAAATCTCAAATTGAAGCACATAAATAAAGATGTTGATCAGCAAAAGGTTATGACATTTAAGACTGGAGGAGATGGTATTATGAGATACCAACGTAAGTTATATGTGTCGTATATGGATGGGTTATGAGAAAGGATTCTTGATGAAGCTCATTCCTCCAGGTACGTTGTTCATCCTGGCTTTACTAAGATGTATCATGACTTAAAGGAGATTTACTGGTGGAATAACATGAAAAGACTCCTGAGGTCATGTGGAAAAAAAAATTATATTAAAAAAATCAATCTCCAGAGGTTGACTGTTGCAATTAATTTAAAAGAATTTGATCATAGGAGGTTAATTTACCTTTTTTTTTTTGGGTTTTTGACGCTATAAAAATCGATCTTGAGATGTCGATTTTGTTTATAAAATTAGAATATTTGTTTAAACGCTAACCTCATGGGATTGATTTTTCTCCACCTCTTTTGAAGTCAGTTTTTTTAGATCCATTTTTTGACAGTTTTTTAATCGTATGCAAAATTAAAAAGTTAGCTTAGTGGTATAATCCGTCAATATATTGCCTTCCCTTAGCATGAGCCAAAATAGCTTTTTCTTTTGCTATCATCTTGTTAATGCCCTGAACTACCTTGCTTATGCATAAAGGATAGTCACATACACCATTCAATTCTTGAAGGTCAAAATTCTTTTATACTTGAAAATTGAATATTATACATGTTAGGATAATGGATAGATAATATTTGTCCAACTATCTGGACAAATTTCAGTTATAAATATGTAATCTGTAATCTTTGTAAATACTAGTGTAAATAACTTTTAATACTTAGATATAGGAGAAATTCTTAGAAATGTAAGAACTAAGAATGACAAATATTAGGGGATACATAGATATCATGGTACTCATGGCAGATCTTTAGGGCTGTACAAGGACAAGTTCTATTTAATGACAGAACTCTCAACTTGAGAGATGATTCAGCAAAATTGACATTGTATTAGAGCCTTCTTTTTAGTTCTTTAAATTTTAGTGTCTTGAATTTGTCAGATTTTTTCTTTGACATTTAAAAGAAATCAATTTTATAACTTTATGACTTATAAAAGCAGCTGAATAAGTTTTATCATGGAAATTAGTTTGATGGCTTTGATAGAATAAAGACAAAGTTGAGTTACCAGTCAAAAAGTTAACATATAGTCTCTCTCTCTTTTTCCCTTGACGTACGCGAGGAACCTTCGAAAATAACCTCTCTATCTTTTGAGCCATAGAACCAAATTTTGTCTCTTAGAATCAAACCCAAGAAATTATACTGGACATATTGTTGTTGTTGTTTGTTTTTGTTGTAATCTCTCTTTTCCATTCGAGCAACCCGAGGCTCTTTCAAAAACAATCTCTCTATTACTTGGGACATAGGAGTAAAGTTTGTTGTTGTTGTTGTTGTTGTTGACTCTTTCTTTTCCACTCGATTAGCCCCATGATCTTTTCAAAAGAGTCTCTCTATCTCTCAGAAGGTAAAGGTAAGATCACTTAATCTAGATCCTATTTATGAAATTACACCGAGTATATCTTTGTTATTACTATTGTAATCCCTCTTTTCTATTAAATTGCATCTGCATTGAAAATTAATTGTAGGGAATTATGACAAACAACTTTACGATTGGACGTAACTTAAGAAAACTGTATGAGATGAAATGCTAAATGTAAAGTAATGTTGTGTGTTTATTTAGAATACTGATTAAAGTTTGACAATATCCAGCTAGTTCAAAATGTAACAACAGAGGCGGATCTAAAATTTAAAGGTTGTGGGTTCCTAACTTATAATTTTTATCACTAGACCAATAACACACTTTGTTTGAGGGTTCCCAACTTATAATTCTTATATATTTACTAGTTTTTTCAATATAAATTCAAGAACCGTATGAAAGCTATGGTTCCCAGGAACCCGCACGTAAAGCTGTGCATCCGCCCCTGCGTAACAAGCAAAATTGGGAAAACATTTAGTATTTTCTAAAGATTGATCTTTAGGTACATACAATTCAAATAAGGTATGGTATTAATAACAAAATATTAATGTATTTTCTAATTCTAAATATTAGGAAAATGATTGATGGCTATTTTGTCTAGTCTGAAATCTATTGTCAAAAGGAGAACAACATTTTGTTAAAGCCCTTCAAGCTTTTGGTATTATTTTATAAAGTTTCTACCTGGTATATGATAATTATACCACAATTATCATTATTAGCCATTGTAAAACACATATCTCTGACAATCAAATAACACTACAACTTCTAAAGCTATTATAAATGTATAATAACTATCATCCCTTTCTTTAACTTTATGTGATCAAGATATTATTTGGAGAATCAAATGATTATTTCTTTGCTCATTATTGTTTTAAAATACTTTTGAATTATTAATTATAAAAATTTATAATACTTTAATGCAATTTCTAAATATGAAAATTTATTTAAACGAAATATATTACTTCAAATTTACATAGAAAATTAATTTATTCAAATCTTGTCCAACTAGGAATCTACTCACATACTAAATTGAAACTAAACTTTTTCCCACCCTCCCTCCACTCCCAGATCTCACAGATATTCATCAAACTGAGGTAATTTCTCTCATAAAAAATATCCCATTTTCCCAACCCTCTTTGTTTCCTTCCACCTTTTTCCAGAAAACTCTCAGCCTGCAATGGTTCATTTATCTGCTTGTCCAGCCAGAAAGGAGTGGAACCATCTTATAAATCATGCTAATGGCGAGTTTGCCCTTACTGGGTCGGCTTTGTTGGGAAAGGTCGGGCCACTTGTTGGATCAGTTGACATTGCTGAATCCAAGGATGATTATTTATCTCGTGTTTCACTCCCCGCTTTTACAAGGGGAGTGAAACACGAAATAGTTAATCATCCTCAGATCCAGCAATGTCAACTGATCCAAAAAGTAGCCCATCCTTTCCCAACAGTAGAGAATAGCAGAAGAAAGGTGTATTTGGAAAGATGTTCGACTAGCCCAAGATCTTTAACTAAGATCAGAAGATTCAACTAAGAAGAGGAAGCTAGGAAGGTGAAGGAAGAAATTGAAAGGAAACTTGGGTATAGAAGAAGACTACTTGAATTGGATTGTTTTGGGTTGGTTTTTTGGATGGTTACAAATGTACAATGTCACTCCAATTTATACTTGCCTATGGATGATTCTAGATATCTTTATAGATACTTCTACAAGAAAAATCTAGTGATCCTTATCTTCTACTACTCTAAAATATCTAGATTACTCTATAAGATAAAAATCTAGTGATATTTATCTTCTACCATTGCTCTAGAATATCTTGATATTTCTTCAAACTGATTTTCCTAAATACTACACTAGACTATTCTAGAAACTTAAGTAGAATCTATAATAACAAAAAATCTACTTTGATATTTTCACACTTCCCCTTAAAGTGATCTTTTGGAAGCTATCCTAAACTTGTCCCGAAAGAAATCAAACGAAGCTTTGAACCATGCCTTGTTGGCAATTCTTACAATTTTTTCTCGACTCCCCCAAATTCTTCAAATAATGAAGTTTTTGTATCGTTAATTGATCGTGCAAAAATATGTGTATATGTACCAACAAAATTTTTATATTTGTAATGTACCAACTTAATAATATTTCCTTCATGGCTCGGCTACACAACCCTCTTTAAAGTCCAATTTAAAAATTTATCATACATCCCCGATTATTAACCTAATTAAGTATTAAGGCATACCATTGGTATCATCATATCAACCCCACTTGTAAGTGTATATGTAACACCCCGATTTTGGTACCTTGGACACTACACGGTGCTCATAATCCTGAAAGACCACAAGCTAACCCATGAATGGTACCTGCTACAGTAACTGTATACTAATTCTAAAATAAGGCTGCATAATGGGCTAAAATGCCATAACTTTCAATATTGAAACATAAATGATAAAACAATGTCTGAATAAGATATAATAATACCCAAAAAAACTAACAACAACTGTCTGAAAATATTGTAGTCAGAAAGCCTTTGAAATGTCTAAACTGTGGAGATGATGGGACAAGTACCCAACTAACTCCAACTTCTAAAATAACTAAGTACTGAAATAATGAAAAAATCATATCCTTGAACTATAAGGACTCACCACACACTCTGAATGCTGAAAGCTGAACTTCTAAGTGCAATCGGGAACCTGAGCGTCTGAACCTATGGTATAAAACACCATAGCACAAGAGAAAAGTATGCATCAATACGTCTGAATTTACTGGTATGCAAAGTGGAGTAGGCTGAATGCATAAGTTCATATGCATGAACAGTACTAACTGAATAACATAAGTATGACTGAATAAGAGTACATGCATGAATACGTAAACTATAACTGAGGTCATGATAACACTGAATACTGAGTCTACTGATAACATGGATTTACTGATCTAAGCTTACTAATAATGGGATACTAAATAACTGAGTCTATTGAGTGACTATTTATGATAGTCCTGAATCTGTAGAGCTATCTAAGTTCTATACTGAACTAGATGACTCTATTTGATAGTCCTGATTCTAATGGAACTAACTGAGTTTTGTACTGAGCTGAGTGATTGTATCTGACAGTCCTGAAATATATAGAACTATCTAAATTCTATTACTGAAATTGAGATTGTGAGAGGTAATCATCTAACCAATATGCCCCAAAAATGAACTGGTGGGGTCCAACCTGTAACACCAGCTATAAGGGTGTTAGTATCATTCCACGGGTAAAGAAAAGTTGTGAGTTAACCCTCTGCTGACTGGGAGATCTTCTGTTAACCCCTCGCTTTTAGGAAAACTCTAATGAGAAGTATTAGCCATAGACTCATAGGGATATATCTCTACCTATGATGGCTACATAGTTCTAGAATGCAAGGTTTGCTTCTAAGGGTCACACCCTCTACTGTCAGTGTATGCCCTCATCCTTGGGTTCACTTGGTGCTGAATCCTACTCCCAACTGAATAGACACTTAATTGATTTTACTGAGCTAAACTGAACTGAGTTTACTAAGTTTCATTGACTGACAAAAATCTAGTAAGATCTGATAAATGACTGAGAATACTGAGATTACTGAGATTACTAAGATTATTGAGTACTGCATAGGACTGGACTGATACAGAATTTACTGAGTTTTCCTGATTCATGTAACTGACTGAATTCTACTGATCATAGATTGACTGAGAGTATCTTGAAAACTAACACTGGCTCTAGGTACACAGCTAAATTGTCGGGTATCAAATGTCCCCAGGACTCGATAGTATGAAACTAGTAAGACATGACACTTCTTGAACACATGACCAAAATCCAAAATTCATAATACAATCATTGGGGAAAATTCATGAAGCACTTGATAATCATAATCTTGTGCATGAGTAGGAATGCATATAAACATGTCATCATTTCATCAATCTAATCTCATGAGTATTCCATCAAACAATTACAATGCATAACAATAGCTGGGAGTCATTTTGAACATAAGGTTAAAGCATGCGTTCATCATTTAGGTCGTGTTGAGTCATAAAGCATAATTCTTATTTTATTAGGCATTTTATCAAACACCTTGCATGCATAACTTTAGGTTTAAGCATAAAAATTAAACCAATACATCATTAATACATAATTCAACTTAATTTCATAAACTTCAACCCATATGCTAACATAATTTCATGAAAACGCATTAAAGATTCAAACTTGGGAATCATACAACAACACAAACATGGTCATAATCAATCCACAACATATAAATCACAATTCTTGATTTTAAAATTGGATTCTTGAGCTCCAAGGATGAAAGGGATCCTTGGATGAACACTTTACATACCTTAATAGAAAGTTTCTTGAAAACTTATGGTGAAATCCCTTGAATTTTAATCTTCTATGAAAACCCTATGGCTTGTTCTTGAGAGAATTTGAGAGATCCCACGTATATTTAGCTTAAAAATGGGTGAATCTCGTGTTTTGGGGAAATATAAGGATGGAAAAATAACAATTTTGCCCTTAAGAGTTCAGGACTGGAATGCAGAATTTTCGCCTAGGTGGACTACCTAGGGAGGCACCCTGCCTAGAGAGGGGGACTACCCAGGGCGGTGCCCTGCTTAGAATGGGGTACTATTTAGGGCGGCGCGGGCTAATTGCCCTGAGCTACTAGCTTGGGAAACCAAACATGGCCTTATGCTATTCCAAAAATTTTGAAACTCACCCGAGATGTACTATTGACTTGCCCAATCATGAATCAATAACAAAACTGACAAACAAAAATTGGAAAGGTCATGAAATAAATCCTCAAAGTTCGAAGGCTTAAAATGATACTAAGTCCTTAACACTTCGCTAAAATTTTCTAAGTGTTGGATCCCTTAAGGAGCTTTAAGGGCTGAATTTTGACTTAAACTTTTACGGTGTCTTACATTATCTTCGCCTTTGGAATATTCATCCTCAAATGAGACTGAATGAGAGGAGAGAAATGACAAACTGAAGCACATACTGAACATGAAAAATAGAAACATGAGTACATGACTTACATTACTGATAAGATGAATTTATCGTATTGAATATGCATATCTGATGCATGAATAACAGACTCATGAATGCATGACTGAGATTTTTGACAAACTGAGTTTCTAGTGATGAGAATGCATATCTGATGCATGGATACATGACTGAACTGACACATGAACATATAAATGAATATGCAATGATAATTGATACCATGTTTATAATGGGAATCTGAGCATAAAACCGAATACCAAGTTTGTAACTAAAATATTAACATGAGACTGAATAAGCTTTAAGGAAAGCTATCACCTTGGGCTAAGGAAAGCTATCACCTTGGGCTAAGTCTGAGTTTGTAGAGAAGAGGTAAGGATACTTGGTCCGCATGTCTGCTTCTACTTCCCAAGTATCTCCTTCGGCGGACTGATTCCGCTAAAAAACTTTGACTAGAGGAACTTCCTTGCTCCTCAATCTAAGAATCTGGTAGTCCAGGATTTCAACTAGAATCTCTTCATAAGATAGGTTGTTCCAAACATCTATCTCTGAATAGGGACTACAATTACTGGGTCACCTATGCACTTCTTAAGCAAGAAGACAAGAAACCCTGGGTGAACTGAAGCTAGATTTGAAGGCAATTCGAGCTCATAAGCTACTTTGCTGAAGTGATTGAGTATTTTAAAGGGACGGACATATCGGGGACTAAGCTTTCCCTTCTTGCCGAACCTCTTCACTTCCTTCATAGGAGATATTTCCAGTTACATGAAATGACCAATCTCGAACTCGAGATCCTTTCTGAACACGTATGAATGGGAACATGAGGACATGACTGAGTTTGTAATGTGTGACATTAACTAAGTATCATGAGCTGAACTGAGCCATTGAGTACATGGCTTATGGCTGAGATTGGAGCTATAGGGTCAACCTATGGGTACCTACTACTCCAAAATAAATTCATTACATGTAGAGGAAAAATGGAAGGCTTCGTTTATGAAAGTTTGGGGGTTCATAGTTTATCTCCCCCTTGTTATGTCCCTTGAAGAATGCTGACTTTACTGAGATGTTGAGGAAAACTAGGGTGATGCACAAAGCAACTATGAATTGAATTGTGACTGAATACCTGGGATCTGAAACTGATACATGGTACATGAACAGAGTTGAACATGCAACTACCTGGTTGGTCTATCTTAGAATGGTTACATTCAGGAGAGTTCAGATAGTGCGACTAGATGGAAGGATGGGAAACCACACCATCCGATCTTGTTCGTCTAACTGCTAAACTGACTTACCGGCTTTACAAATTAACTTATACTGAAAACTTATACTCAAATATACTCTCTACCTTAACGCGATACTTCACCTAGGACTACTGAAAAGATTTTCATGAGTGCTAAGCATGAGCACATAAATATACTAACTTATCTGACTAATTGAATGAATGATAGATGAATACTGGGTCTGAAAGACTGAACTATACTTATTCCGAATAAATGGACTAAAAATGTAGAGTATCATGCATAGAAGATAATGACTGACTGGGTAGCATGAGGTAATTGAGTATGAATTACGAGTAAACTATATTAATTAAGAAGGCAAGACCAAGTGTATAGCAAGGTTCTAAAATATTCTATAAACTGAGGTACTGAAATACTAATAACTGAGTAACTAAGGGCTATATGCTATGGTCGGGTAATCCTAAAATTGGACCAAATTTTTTGATCTGACTACTGAAGTAGGACTGGGATCAAGATTGTAGCTAGGACAAGAATTGAGACTGTAACCATAACAAAGAATGTAACTGAGACTGATTGCTAGGACTAAATGCTTGGTTCTGATAACTGAATATTGATAACTAAGGTTTAAATTGATACTGATGTATTTAATTCTAAGAATGGATACTAATAACTAAGTACTGAATACAAGAACTATAACTGAGTTCTGATAACTACATAGGGATGTCTGACATATGTCGAGGACCTGATGCCTGGCTAAATACTATACCAAACTCGACACTTAACTGATGCTTAAGGAACAGAATATCAACATCATGGACTTATCAAGAGATTTAAACTGAGGGTATACATGATGTAATCTGAATTTATTCTATCGTTAGGAGGGTAGCATAAGTCGTGGGAGCTAATCATACTATAAAACATGACATGAGTACATGATTCATGAGCTCCATGCCCTGAGTTCAAGGTTTCTGTATTCGTTGGAAATAATTCGTACTATTGAGTAAATTGGAACTCCTTATACGAGGAACTGTAAGTGTACGTTGACATGTAAGGCATGTATAGATATCATGATAATTGTGGTTCAAAACCCTTGATAACGCTCAATCTACAGCTCTCGTGGGAGTGTAAAGCGGTCGTTAGCAAATATAGAACCCAACCTGGGTTGGGTATCGATCCCACAGAGAATAGCTTGGCCAACAAGCAAGAGAAATTACTAGACTTTTAGTGCAAGTCTCGTAGGAAAGGGGGGATTGTAGTATGTAACCAAAACAAGAATGTAAGAACTGAAAATAGCAAAATAAAGAGAGATTGTCACGTGTGTTGTAAACAATGAGAATTGAGGCGTTGGGGTTATGTCCACCTTCTGAGGTATACGTCTCTATTGGCTATGAGTGTGTAGAGTCTTGACATGTAATTGCTTATAGAGAATTGTAGTCGATGGTAAATCCAAGCGTCTCTCGACCTAAACAAGGACTATTTCACTTTAACTCTCTCGAGCTTAAAGCGTGACTAACGGTACGAATTCTCCAAGAAGTTAGTCCAGGTACGGCACTAGCTTTTTAATAGGAAAGGGTGTCCTACTACCTTGACATTATCTCTTTTCCAGACAAATAACTTTTCTCTCGAACAAGTCAGATGTTAGACTGGCGTTGGTCTATGCGTCTTCTTTTCTAGACAAATAACCTTTCTCTCGAACAGGTTAGATGTTAGAATGGCGTGTTCTTGTGTTTGAACCGCAAAGAATGTAGATTTAAGATGAAGAGAATAATGATATAAGCAATATACTTGTCTTGAACTCACAAACTCATAGCTATAGATAGTAACTCATTCGGCTTCCATAACCCCAACTAAGAGATTTAGTTACCCATGAATGCGAAGGATATCACGTTTTGCATGGTGGATGGCGTGAATAGTAGGTGTTTGGCGTGTGGTTTTAGTGATTCCGTAGCAAGTAACGATTCTCTTGTTGTGGAATTTAAGAGTAGAAGAATGAAGAATTGAGAATGGGTTGTAGGAAGATGTCTTAATTGTAAGGAGATGAATGAATTGTCAGAATGTCTCCCCCCCTTTTTAAAATCTCTAACATGATAGGGTATTTATAATACTCCTATCCTACTCCTACTCAACTAATAAAATAAATAACCAAATCCTAATATACTAATGAAATCCTTGACCCAATTGTACTAGGGTAAGGTTACAAAATTATAATCCAAATAGAATGATGAAACACATAACCTAATTGCACTAGGTTAATGTATTATGGCAAAAATCCAGCTTTGTGTCTGTAAGTCCCAAAGTCTTCAGAAATGCTGTTTTAGCCCGGGACAGATTTTCCATGCAGCAGATTTAGTCCTTTATGCGTCCAGCTCCTTTCCATCTCGTTTGTGAGCTTTCTTTTGCGTCAAGTAAGCCATAAATTGCTGTATTTTGCATCATTTATACCTGAAACTTTCCTAATCACATTTGTTAGCTCATTTACAGGAAAAAGGACTAAAAGTGTACGAAATAGATAATTAGTTCTCGAAACTAGGCTAAAATATGGGCAAAATATATTGATATAGGCGCGTAATTTCGCCTATCATCAACCCTGCACTGAGGTAGAGATGGGTTGGGCATCATTCCCACCCATGGATTCTC
Source organism: Capsicum annuum (assembly GCF_002878395.1). Taxonomy (NCBI): domain Eukaryota; kingdom Viridiplantae; phylum Streptophyta; class Magnoliopsida; order Solanales; family Solanaceae; genus Capsicum; species Capsicum annuum. The sequence goes on along the minus strand of NW_025837268.1, from coordinate 26,569 downwards.
TACACATACTGATATTACTACTAAAATCTAGAAGCCTGACTTCCTAAGATATCATAATCGGACAGTTCATGTATACTTGCCGAGCTATGATGGACTTACCCACTAAGGTAGAGACTGAGAATGGCTCTGCTATAATTTTGGGATTGACTCTGAAATCAATTGCTATATAAGGAGTAACAAAAAATAAGAAAGTTCTTGGATCTAGCAAAGCGTAAATATGTAAATAAAAGATCTGTAACATACCAGTGACCATATCATGAGAATTTTCCTGATCCTGTCGGGACTAAAGTTCATAGAGTCTATTTATGTGTTGCCCACTGGTAGCACTGGCACCTCATTGATTCGGGCGATCGAACTAAGCTGAAGGAAGATCATGCTGACTTTGAGGGCCAGGCCTCGGACAATCTCTAACTTTGTGACCTGACTCACCATATCCGAAATACACATCACTGTAGGCTCTTCATATATCCTTATGATGCTTACCACACTCTTCGTAAAGCGGATTAGTAAAACCCCTATTCTCACTACTCTAGGCCTTGGAGCCTGGCGCCCCATACTAGCGGTAATTTCTGAACTTGGGTACTGGTGCACTAGCTGAAAATAGAATTGGGGATAAAAACTTCTATCTATGCTGAGAACGGTTACCACGATGTGACCCTAGCTGAGAAAAGCTATATCTACCAATTTTAGCTCTCTTATTTTCCCTCTCCTTCTTCTTAAGTTTTTGCTTTTCAATCTGTTGAGCATGGACTATGATCCTAGATATGTCCATCTACTTAATCAACATCGCAGTCCTGTAGTCTTAACCACCCTACCTACCTGATACTCCAGACACAAACTTACTCATTCTAGATCTATTATTTGCTACTACATGAGGGGCGTACCTGGATAACTGAGTGAACTTGAGGGAGTATTCTTTCAAACTTATGCTACCTTTTATGAGATTAATGAACTCTAATACTTTTGCTTCTTTTTGCTCTAGGGGAAAGAATCTATCTAAGAAACCTGTAACAAACTCTTCCCATTTTATAGGCCCTGCATTTGCACCCCTATCTACCTTCCACTACTTAAACCACGTATGGGCTATATCTTATAGCTGATAGGTGGCTAAGTATGCACTCTCACTGGAAGTCACTCCCATGATATCTGTGACTTTCTAAACATGATCGAGGAACTCCTATGGATCCTATTTAGACTTAGAACTCAAGAATAGGAGAGGATTCATTCGGGTAAAGTCTCAAATCTGGGCTATAACAGAATTATCCATTGGGTTTGCCGGAATAGTAGTTGGCCATTTATTCTAAGATGTGACTTAATTGGATAGAGTAGTGAATGCAGTCCTAAATTTTGCATAAGAAACATGTTCTCCTAGGGGATCTTCCTGGACGGGCTGAGGTGCTGACTGATTCTCGGTTCCTTTTTTCGTTAGCCTTCTTGGGAGGCATGTTCTATAAATGAAAGGAAGAAATGGATTAGACTGAGACTTTAATTGGAGCTCATGCTCACTCGCACGACATGAATACTGAAAGAAGGGAAACTGTTCCTAAAACATCTCATAGCCTCTTGTACATAAATGTGGCATGCAACACACCCATGCACAAGACTTCACTTGATGTGGCTTTTCAGACTTTCTAGGACACTGTTGAACCTTAGGCTATAATACCAAGTTTTTAATGCTCCGAGTCTGATACCCCAAAGACTATACGATTCTCATAATCTCGAAGGACCATAAGCTAACCCATGACTGGTACCTACTACAATAACTGTATACTAATACTAAAATAATGTGGAATAATGGGCTAAAATGCCATAAGGTTAAACACTGAAACATAACTGATAAAACAAAGTCTAAATAAGGTATAATATTATTGAAAAAACAGATAACAACTGTCTGAAAACACTATACTCTAAAAGCCTCTACAATGTCTGAACTGTGGAGATGATGGGATAAGTCCCCAACTAACTCCTACTGCTAATATAACTAAGTACTGAAATAATGAAACAATCTTGTCCTTGAACTATAAGGACTCATCACTGACTCTGACTGCTGAAAGCTGCACTACTAAGTGCGATCGGGAACCTGAGCATCCAAACCTATGGTTTAAAACACCATAGCGCAAGAGAAAAGTAAGTGTTAGTACGTCTGAATGTACTGGTATGCAAAGTGGGGTAGGCTGAATGCATGGGTTCATATGCATGAATAGTACTAACTGAATAACATGAGAATGAATAAATGAGAGTACATACATAAATACGTAAACTGTAACTGAGGTCGTCATAAAACTGAATACTGAGACTATTGATAACATGGATTTACTAATATCTGAGTTTACTAATAATGGGATACTGAATAACTGAGTCTATTGAGTGACTGTTTATGACAGTCCTGAATCTGTAGAGCTATATTAGTTCTATACTGAACTAGACGACTGTATCTAACAGTCCTGATTTTGATGGAATAACTGAGTTACGTACTGAGTTGAGTGACTGTATTTGATAGTCCTGAAATCTGTAGAACTATCTAAATTCTATTACTTAAATTGATACTGTGGGAGGTAATCATCGAATCGATATGCCCCAAAACTAAACTGGTGGGGTCCAACCTATAACCCCAGCTGAAAGGGTATCAGTACCGTGCCACGGGTAAAGAAAAGCTGTGAGTTAACTTATGCTAATAGGGAGCTCTTCCATCAACCCCTCACTGGTAGGAGAACTCGAATGAGATGTATTATCCTTAGAATTATAGGGATATATCTCAACCTACACTGGCTACGTAGTTCTGGAAAGAAAGGATTGTTGCTAAGGCTCACACCCTCTGCTATCAATATGTGCCCACATCCTTGGGTTAGCTCGGTGCTGAATCCTACTCCCAACTGAATGGACACTAAACTGATTTTACTGAGCTGAACTAGACTAAGTTCACTGAGTTCTGTTGACTGATGAAATTCTACTGAGATTTGATAACTGACTGAGACTACTAAGATTACTGAGTACTGAGTAGGACTGTATTGATACTGAATTTACTATGTTTTTGTGAGTCATGTAACTGACTGGACTCTACTGATCATGGCTTGACTGAGAGTATCTTGAAAACTAACACTGGCTCTAGGCACACAGCTAAATTATTGGGTATCAAGTACCCCCAGGACTTGATAGCATAAAACTAGTAAGACATGACACTTCTTGAACATATAACCAAAATCCACAATTCATAATACAATCATTGGTGAAAATTCATCAAGCACTTGATAATCATAATCTTGTACATGAGTAGGAATGCATATAAACATGTATAATTTCATCAATCTAATCTCATGAGCATTTTTTCGAAAAATTACAATGCACAACAATAGCATAGGAGTCATTTTAACCATAAGGATAAAGCATGGGTTCATCATTTAGGTCCTATTGAGTCATAAAGCATAATTCTTATTCTCTTAGGCATTTTATCAAACACCTTGCATGCATATCTTTAGGATTAGGCATAAACATTAAAACAATACATCATTAATACATAATCCACTCAATTTCATAGATTTCAACCCACATGCTAACATAGTTTCATCAAAACACATTAAGGATTCAAACTTGGGAATCATACAACAACATAAACATGGTCATAATCAATCCAAAACATAGAAATCATAATTCTTGATTTTAAAATTGAATTCTTGAGCTCCAAGGATGAAAGGGATCCTTGTATGAACACTTTACATACCTTTATTGAAAGTTTCTTGAAAACTTATGGTGAAATCCCTTGAATTTTAATCTTCTATGAAAACCCTAGGGCTTGTTCCTTAGAGAATTTGAGAGAACCCAAGTATATTTAGCTTAAAACTGGATGAATCTCTTATTTTGAGGCAATATAAGGGTGAAAAAATAACCATTTTTCCCTTATGAGTTTGGGTCTGGAATGCAAAATTTTGGCCCAGGTGGACTACCCAGGGCGGCAGCCTGCCTAGAGTAGGGGACTACCCAGGGCGGCGCCCTGCTTAGAACGGGGGACTATCCAGGGTGGTGAAGACTAATCGCCCTGAGCTACTGGTTTGGGCAACTAAATATGCCCTTATGCTATTCTAAAAATTCTGAAAAACAAAAGTTGGAAAGGTCATGAAATAAATCCTTGATGTTTGAAGGCTTAAAATGAGACTAAGTCCTTAACACTTAGCTAAAATTTTCTAAGTGTTGGATCCCTTAAGGAGCTTTAAGGGATGTATTTTGACTTAGACTTTTACGGTGTCTTACAATATCTCCCCCTCGGGAACATTCTTCCTCGAATGAGACTGACTAAGAGGGGAGAAATGACAAACTAAACCACATAATGAACATGAATAATTGAAACATGATTACATGACTGACATGACTGATAAGTTGAATATATCATACTAAACATGCATATCTGATACATGAATAAATGACTCATGAATGCATGACTGGGATTTTTCATAAACTGAGTTTCTCGTGATGAGAATGCATATCTGATGCATACATACATGACTGAACTGACACATGAACATATAACTTAATATGCAATGGTAATTGATACCATGTTTATAATGGGAATCTGAGCATAAAACTGAATACCAAGTTTGTAACTAAAATCTTAACATGAGACTGAATAAGCTTTAAGGAAAGCAATTACCTTGGGCTGAGTCTGAGTTTACGGAGTAGAGGTAAGGATACTTGGTCTACATGTCTGCTTCTGCTTCCCAAGTAGCTCCCTCGACGGACTGATTCCGCTAAAGAATTTTGACTAAAGTAACTTCCTCGTTCCTCAGTCTAAGAATCTGGTAGTCAAGGATTTCAACTGGAATCTCTTCATAAGAGAGGCTGTTCCGAACATCTATTCTCTGAATAGGGACTACAACTACTGGATTACCTAAGCACTTCTTAATCAAGAAGGCATGAAACCCTGGGTGAAATGAAGGTAGATCTAAAGGCAATTAGAGCTCATAAGCTACTTTGCTGAAGCGACTGAGAATTTTGAAGGGACCGGCATATCGGGGACTGAGCTTTGCCTTATTCCAAACCTTTTGAGTCCCTATATGGGAGAGATTTCCAGATACATAAAATGACCAATCTCAAACTCAAGATCCTTTCTGAACACACATGAATAGGAATATGAGGACATGACTGAGTCTATAAAGTGTGACATTGACTGAGTATTGCGAATTGAATCTAGCCATTGAGTTCATGGCTTACGTCTGAGATTTGAGCTAGAGGGTCAACGTATGGGTACCTACTACTCCAAACTAGATTTGTTACTTGTGGAAGAAAAATGGAAGGTTTCAGTCATAAAAGTTTGGAGGTTCATAGTGTATCTCCCCCTTGGGATGCTATGTCCCTTGAAGAACGCTGACTTTATTGAGATGTTGAGGAAAATTGGGGCGATGCACAATACACCTACGAATTGAATTGTAACTAAATACCTGGGATCTGAAACTGAATCATGGTACATGAACTGAGCTGACCATGCAACTACCTGGTTGGTCTATTTTAGAATGGTTACATTCAGAAGACTTTGGATAGTTCGACTAGATGGAAGGATGAGAAACCAAACCATCCAAACTTGTCCATCTGACTGCTAAAATGATTTACTGGATTTACAGACTAACTTACACTGAAAATTTATACTTAACTATACTCCCCACCTTAACACGACACTTCATCTGGGACTACTAAAAACATTTTCATGAGTACTGAGCATAAGCACATAAATATACTAACTTATATAACTAACTAAATAACAGATAGCTGAATATTGGGTCTGAAAAACTGAATTATACTTTGTACAAATAAATGGATTGAAACTGTAGAGTATCATGCACAGAAGATAATGACTGACTAGGTAGCATGAGGTAACTAAGCATGAATTGTGAGTAAAATGTATTAATTGAGAAGGCAATACTAAGCGTATAGCATGGTTTTGAAATATTCTGTAAACTGAGGTACTGAAATACTAATCCTGAAATTGGTCTGAGTTTTTTGATCTGACTACTGAACTAGGACTGGGACCAAGATTGTAGCTACGACGATAATTGAGACGTAATCGTAACTAAGACTGTAACTGAGACTGAATGTTAGGTTCTTATAATTGAATATTAATAAATGAGTTTTAGACTTATACTGAGTACTTTATTCTAAGACTGGATACTGATAACTGAGTACTGAATACTGAAACTATAATCTAGTTCATATAACTACATAGGATGTTTGATATATGTCGAGGATCTAATGACCAACTAAATACTATACCAAACTTGACACTTAACTGAGGCCTAAGGAACAAAATATCAACATCATGGACTTATCAAGAGATTTAAACTGAGGGTATACATAAGTTAATCTGAATTTATGCGATCGTTAGGAGCATATCATGAGTCGTGGGAGCTAAGCATACTATAAAGCATGACATAAGTACATAAGTCATGAGCTGCATGCCCTGAGTTCGGAATTTTTTTATTCGTGGGACATGATTCATACTATTGAGTAAACTGGAACTCCTTATACTAGGAACTGTAAGCGTATCCTGACATGTAAGGCATGTATAGGCATCATGATAACCCTGGTACAAAACCTTACGTTGAGGTAGATATGGGTTGGGCATCATTCCCACCCATGGTTACTGATATTACTACTAAAATCTAGAAGCCTGACTTCCTGAGATATCATAATCGAACAGTTCCTGTATACCTGCCAGGCTATGATAGACTTACCCACTGAGGTAGAGACTAAGAATGGCTTTGCTAAACTTTTGGGATTGACTCTTAAATCAACTGCTATATAAGGAGTAACAAAACACAAGAAATCTCTTGGATCTAGCAAAGCGTAAACATGCAAATAAAATATCTGTAATGTACCAGTGGTCATATTAGAAGAATATTCCTGATCCTGTCGGGACTGAATTACATAGAGTATGTTTGGGCGTTGCCCACTGGTAGCACTGGAAGTGGTACCCCGCTGATTCGGGCGATCGGACTGAGCTGAAGGACGACCGATCTGACTTCGAGGGCCATGCCTCGGACAATCTCAGACTTTGTGACTTGACTCTCCATATTTGAAATACACATCACTGTCGGCTCTCACATACCCTTATGATACTTACCACACTCTTCACAAAGAGGGTTAATAAAACCCTTAATAATATTTCCTTCACGGCCCGGCTACACAACCCTCTATAAGGCCCTATTTGAAAATTTAACACACATACCCGATTATTAACCCAATTAGGTATTAAGGCATACCGTTGGTATTGTCATACCAACCCTACTTGTAAGTGTATAACATGCCATGACAATTATATGATCAACTACAACTCGAACCCATTATACAAAAGGGATATCAAATTAGTCAAACATTTAGGACTTAAACCCATTTAGCTAACCAAGCCGCAAGGCTCCAATTCAAATCAATTCATGGCCACCAAGGCCTTTATTAAGAAATTAATACTTCATTAACCTTTTATGCCAATGCATTAGTTGAAGTAGACAAGTCAAATCATGTGACAAGGCCATTATCATTATCAATTTCACAATTCAGTTGAGGGCACACAATTTCCAAAGCCATAAGTCAAGGCAAAACCATTAAACTTGGGGAAAACATGACCCCTTTGTTTATCAAACAAAACCATGCACCCTATAAGTTTTAAAACCATCAATAAGCATGAATAGTGCATAAAAACCATGGGAAATAAATTAAGAGACCAATCATGTCAAAATCCATCAACCATGTCAAAACCCTTATTTTCAATCATATAAATAAAGAATTATTTTCATGAAATAGATATATTAAGCTTAAGGGTAGAGTCACATGCCTGAAATACTTAGATTTATTGAGAGAAATCAACTATTGGGCCCTTAGATAACCAACTTCTTTGAAACTTTAAGTACCTTTCTTGAGAGAATTTTGAGATATTTGAGAGTGTTTTGGTTGAGTTGTGAATGAGAAATAAACCCCTTTAGTGGTATATGGTCATGGGGACTAAGTAAGGAAAGAGGAGAATTGACCAGAATGTCCTTAATGAAATGACTAAAATTTGGTCGCTAGTGACCACGAGTCGCAGGGACTCATTATGACTCATCACCACGAGTCGTAATCAAGAGAGTGTCATATGGCCTACCGACTAGTGACCCTACGATTTACATTATATGACTCATTAAGGTACCTTATGACTCATAGGGTCAAAGTCGTATTCAAGAGAGAAACACTTGGGGCACATACTGGCTCGGACAAGACAGGGTTCAAATGACACGTATAGAGTCTTTATGACTCATAACCTCCAGTCGTATTCACACAGTAACAATAGGGCATCACATTGGTCACCCTACAGTGGACATATAACGACTCATAATGAGTCCATATGACTCGTTGGGAGCCACTCATTCTCAGAATAAAAGACTTAGCCACACACACTGCTTAGGCTATGATTAGGTCCTTAAGACCCATAAAGATGCCCTAAAACTAGTAGGAGGTGTTGTAGTTTGTGCAGCGAGGTCAAGAACTTGGAATTTTCCAGGACCTAAATTCCGAGTTATTTCAGTATCCCCCTTTAGTATCATTCTTCCTTGAATGATGGGTCAAGGCATTCTTTAGCATAATTTAACACTGAAATACAACCACACTTCCCTTTAACAAGGTCAGAAAATAAATTAGTCAAGAAATCTACAATTTTTCTTTAACAAAGCTAGAAAAAAAAGATGTTAATAACACACATATCTTAAGCACAATTTTCTAAAATAGGGAATAGGAACGGATACTTGGATTTCATGTACTCCTCATCTTTCCAAGTAGCTTCCTCAAACATTTGGTTCCGCTATGGAACCTTTCTGAAGCTATGTCCTTCTTCCGTAATTGATGAATTTGCCAATCCAAGATCATCACTGGTACTTCCTTATAAGACAAGGAGTCTAAAATACCAATGCTCTCAATGGGAACAACCAATGAAGGATCACCCACGTATTTCCCCAACATCGACACATGGAACACTGAGTTGATAGAACCCACACTAGAGGGAAAATCCAACTCATACGCAATGTTACTAACCCTTCTCAAAACCAAATATGGGCCAACATATCTGGGACTGAGCTTTCCCTTCCTTCCAAACTGCATCAGTCCCTTTAAGGGAGACACCTTTAAGAATACCTAATCTATAATATTAAATTCTAACTCTCTTCACCTAACGTCTGCATACTTTTGGAGACTTTGGGTGATCTTAAGCCTATCCTAAATCACCTTCACCTTTTCCATCGATTAGTGAACCAAATTTGGGCCAAATATCTCAACCTCCCTAACTTCAAACCACCCAATAGGAGATCTACATCTCCTATGTACAACATTTTATATGGAGCCATACCAATGCTAGAATGGTAACTTTTGTTATAAGAAAACTCAATGAGAGGGAAGTGGTTAACTTAGCTATAACCAAAATCGATCAGACAAGCTCAAAATATGTCCTCTAATGTTTGAATCGTCCTTTCCACTTGCCCATCCGCTTGCGAGTGAAAAGCAGTGCTAAGGCTCACCTTAGTCCCCAAGCCTTTCTAAAATAACTTTTGAAAATAAGATTAGAATTGCGTACCTCTATTCGAAATGATGGACCTTCGAGTACCATGCAATCTAACAATCTCCTTAAGGAACAACTTGGCATAATCATCACAGAAATTATTGGTCCTCATGGGCAAAAAGTGAGCAGACTTGGTCATCTTATCCATGATGACCAAAGTAGAATCGAACTAGTTTTGATACTGTGGAAGACCATCGATAAAATCCATATTGATGACTTCCCATTTCTACACCAGCAACTAAAACTCTTGAGATAACTCACTGGGCCTCATGTGCTCCACCTTTATTTGCTAACACACCATACACTTAGCCACAAAGTAGGCTATATCTCGCTTTATGTTATTCCACCAATAAATCTCCTTAAAAACATTATACACCTTTGTTGAACTAGGATGAAACATATATCACAACTCATAAACCTCGACTAATATCCTACCTCACAACCCATCAACATAAAAAACACAAAATCTTTGTTGGTGACTCAAGATACCATAATCGTTAATCTTGAAAGCTATCACCTTCTACCTACCCACATCATTCGTGATTTTCCTTAAGATAGGATCCAACACCTGTTTCTTCTTTACTTTCATACCAAGAGAAGATTGTGCCACCTTTTGCACAAACATACCACCATCCTTAAAGTCTAAGAGGCAAACCCCATTGTTAGCCAAATGATGAATTCCCTTCACCAATTATCGCTTCTACTCCTCCACATGTGATATGCTACCCACGAGTAACATTCTACGAATATCAACAACTACATTAGCATTATTGGAGGATAGTGAAGAATCATGTCATAATCCTTGAGCAGCTCAAGCCACTTTCTTTGCTTGGGATTTAGCTCTTTTCGAGTTAACCCGTATTGCAGGCTCTTATGATCCGATGATAATGCTCAAACTACACCTCTCTAATGAGAACGTAAGCGCTGAGAATGTAAGCGATCATTGTCAATATATAATCCAACTAGGTTGGGGTCGAATCCCACAGGGAACAATGTGAGTGGCGATTAAAATCGTTTGAAACTAAAGATACAAGTTAAATTCAAACAACTGGCACGAAAGGCAAAATGGGGGTTTTAGAGATTAACAAATAATTGTTGGTCACTTTAGCTTCAGTGTTTGTAATCAAGAGTTTATGGAAAACCAGAATTATGTTCACTATGGTTTTTGGTACTTGACAGATGCTAATGGTGGTTCAAGATTCTCACAGTAGGTAGGACAACAAGTTATCTTTATCGAAGTTATGCCTAAATGTCTCTCGACTGTAACACCTCGAGAACCTATCCTGAGATGTCACACGGTGCTTAAGGTCACACGTGGCCTCAAGCCAACCCTCTAAGCCTATCATCACTTTCAAAACTCATTATAATGCAAATCATGATAAGATAAAGAGGAATAACCATGTCCTAAACATACTGAGATACAAAGTAATACTGTCCTGTACAATCAAAATACTGCTGTTCTATATGTACTGGTACTCTAGTCTGACAAAGTCTCTACTACATAGAATTAAGGAGCTATTGGGACAGATCCCCAACTAACTTGTACTAAACTGAAAGGAAATAACCATCTATTAAAAAGATAAAATGAAAGAATAAGGTCCTCAAACCATGAGGACACACCAACTTCAGGAATGTAGATAAGGATACTCAGAGATCACTGTCGCTGCTGAGACTAAGCACCTGAAGCTATATTAGGAGGACATATAGAATACAAAAGAGTATGGGAGTCAGTACTTGGGAATGTACTGAGTATGTGGGGGTGAATGCAACATTTTAAATAATATCATAAATGTATAATAAAATCATGCATGCTGACAATAACAACTCTTTTCGCTTGAATTATCTAAAACATCATTTTCGAAAGCCATCGGTAATAATATATGCTTCATAAATCTCGTAAATCATTTAACTCAACTCAAACTCTTTGACTCATGACTTAGAGTGACTCGGTAACTCAAGGTACTTAGATCATTATGGACTTGGAAGTTTCTTATAACTGACATAACTACACCATGTGAGCCGCATGGAATCCAATATTTTGCCCTCCTAAGGAGAGAACCCCACATTGGAGGGAGCATCGTACTCTTTCCAGGGAGTACAACCTTAATTTCATAATCACAATCCCACACTCGGCCTTTGGCCCACAATTATCAACATCAATCCAACGATGGCACGTCGTTTTAGGAAAATACCAAATTTCCCGCTCGGTGCTAAATACTCCTCCCAGATTTAGCTCAGAATGTGTTAGGAAATCCACCTTAATCAATATCAACTCATGGGTCTATTAAAAAGACCAAAACATAGATATATATCTTTCATCTGTAAATCATAAACATCTTGTGGATTCCTAACTCGACTCAACTCAACATAATCTTTCTCAACATCAAGTACATTTGTTTTTTGAATCATTTTCAAATATCAAAAGCTTCAAGGAAACATCATAGGACTCAATCTTGACTTTCGATCTCAAATATCGATATAAATATGTATTCAATAGTCAAATTTCTCATGGAAAGGCATAACTCATGACACTTGTCTTAAATCGCTTAGAAATTATCAATACGTAATGACAATATACAACTCATGAAATAAATTCTCAATTAAGAAACATGATGGTGAAATAATCATAAATATCAAACTTATTCAACTCAAATCTCATAAATCATAAATAAAGAAATTTGGGTGTATACCCACCTATAAAATCATGTAAATCAATAATAGAAAGTAAATCTTTAGGCACAAGAACGAAAGGAGTGTTCTTATTCAAACCCCACATACCTTAGATTATAATTTTGGAGATGTAGAAACTTGTTTGGAACTACTTTCTTATACTTGTAGACCATGATCCTTGTTACCTTTGACTTGAGGAACTTAATTCTTGAATCACTTTGAATCTCTATGGAAGATTCTTGAAGTTATTTGAAAGAAGATTGGATTTTTTGTGTTTTGGAAAACCCTAGCTTCTAGATATTTCTTGGAAGAGGAAAGGAGAAAATGAAGGGCTATTCTCTACTGGGATATATATAAGACCTTATAGGGAGGAAATAACCAAAATACCCTTTTGAAAAAGCTGAAATTCGCTGATCAGGGACTGTGACGGTCGATCTGACGGTCCATCAAGTCTCCTGACGGTCCACTAGATCATCCGTCACTCGAGTGCCAAAATTGGAACGTTCTTCCTCGATGTGATGGTTGAAGTGATGGTCCATCAGGAAACTGACATACCAAGTCTTCCATCACTCAAGGGCCAAAAATGAGATATTCTGTCTCGACATGACGAACCCCTTGACGGTCCGTCAACTTTTTGACGGTCCACCAACTTGGTTGTCGCATGATGGCCTGAAAAAGGAGTCACTGCCTTGGCTTGACGGGGCACTTGACGGTCCACCAGGTCGACCGTCAAACCTGGGCGATCCTACACTATTCAATAAAATGGCCATAACTCCCTCATCCGATGTCTAATCTCGATGAAATTGGTATCGATGGAAAGTTTATTCAATGCTCTACATGAAAAAAAGTAGAAATTAGATAAATACAACATATTTTAAACATCAATCACTTTGTAAGTCATACATATCCACTCAAAAGACGGATTTAGGCTTAGGAAATAATTGGGGTATTACATCGACCTACTTAAGCATTTAATTACCTAATCCTCTCGGACTTAGGGAATTTATATTCATGACCAGATTTTACCTCAGGTTAATCAACCTTGGTACAACTTCAATTATTAAATGGAAGTTTTTAGTGCTTCAGAGTCCCTGTTAATAATTCATTTCCCACTATATTTGATTTCTTTCTCAAGCAAATCAAAGCAGGTGTTATCTATCATTTGTAACTAAAAGACAATAATTAAAACCTTAGAATTATCAAGGAGTCCTACCACCTTTTGAATCTTGAACACCTAGCACCTTATCAAGACTTAACCCTAGATCCCATAATTCAGGTAAAAGGAATTTAGCCACTCATGATGTAATAATCGAAAAAACTAGTTATATTTATGATTTGAAAGATAAACTTACCACAAGATGAATAGAAACTAGAGATTCTCAGATTAGATCACAATAGTAATCCCAAAATAATGAAGATAATCTCTTCAAAATAATTGCTTGTTCAAGTCAAGAAACTAAAGAGAAAAGTAACAAAATGTGTGTCTCCCAAAAGATGTTCGGCCCCCCATAGAAAACCCTAAATAATGCTTTAAATAGTTCACCCTAATTATGGAAATAAAATCATAGAGTGCAGTAATTTCTCGGAAAGGTGACGTCATTCGTGACGCCTTATCAGGAGGCTGCCATCTGCTCCTCTTTGATTTTAACATTCGCTGCCTTAGGACGACGACGAACTGTGACAGCCTATCAGATCTTTGACAACTTATCACAAATGTCATCACTTATCTACCTCATCTCTCATGTTCTGCCTTAGACTGAAGACAATTTTCATGACCTATCAACTCCTTGACGGCTTATCATGAAATGTCATCACAACTTTCAGCTAAGGTCCATTCTATATCTAAGGCTGACGATGAAGCTGATAACATATCACAGGGATGACGACTTATCATAAATTTCATTAGCCACACTTTTTTTTTCTTCAGATTTCAACTCTTTTGCTTCCATCCTTGTTGGTTCTCTAGAATTTTAGCTTCTACTGTAAAATCAAAGATAAAAAACTCAAAATCGACAAAAGTTGCTTAAGACTTTGCTATTATTCTCAGTTAAAAGCCTCAAATCTATTAGTATAGTGGTGAGTATTCCCACCTGTCGTGCGGTGACCCGGGTTCGATCCCCGGCAACTATGCCATTTTTTATAACACTCAAACTACACCTCTCTAATGAGAATATAAGCAATTGTTGTAAATATATAACCCAACTAGGTTGGGGTCGAATCCCACAGGGAACAATGTGAGTGGCGATTAAACTCGTTTGAAACTAAAGCTACAAGTTAAATTCTACCTTTCTTCATACTTATTTTACATCACGCACCTCCATGATAGCCACCCACAACTTAGACCATTCGCCTAAGTCAAGGTCTATAGTGTCCAAGGAGGACCAGGGCCAAAACAGGTTCATTATGATATAAATGGGACGGTGATAGGTTTCCTAAAAAGAAATAAGCTATTCAGGCTCAAAATAGGGATCAAGGGATATTATGCATATAGGGAAGGTCATTTAGGCTAAAAGTGGGCTAATATCAATAATGGCCTATGATCCTTTTCTAACCACTATCCTACAACCAAGGCAAGACCAACCGGGCAAGTTCTGGATTTAACATACAACGGGAACTAGGTAGTATCTCACACACACATGGCACAAAGGTACATCACAAGCTACTACCCATTCAGTTTATGCAATTGTTTAGCTGTGG
>NW_025837268.1:0-8640 GCF_002878395.1 Capsicum annuum | reverse complement strand
CAGCGCCAAATTTAGTATCGCGGTACGATATTATTCAGTCATTCTTTATCCCTCCACTTAGATGATTTGAATTTTCATCCCATCTTTTGATCTTTACTTCTTTTAGGTCCATTGGCAAAAGGCGAGGGCATGATAAGGAATGTTCTAACATGCCACTTTGAAGACTTGAACCGCTTGCCTAATTTTGCATCAATTTTTTGTGTGGACTCATTGGGAAGAAGTGAGGATCTTAAAAAGCCACTAAATGGACATCGATCTTTAGGCTTCTCGGCTTTTACAATTGGGGTTGTGGTATACCCTTTTGGAAAGATAAACTCGAAAATGTAAGAATTTTCCTCCTCATTTTCAACATTTATCATTTGCTTGGGTGATTCGACTTTCATCACATCCACCATGCATAATGTTGAAAAGTGGTTCGAATCAGGACTAAATCTTACTTCTAGAGTAGCATCCCTATTAGTATCTTTACCCTGAAATGGACTAGGGTCTTCATAAGGATTGTGCTTGATTTCTTCTTTTGCCTCTAGCACCATTTCCCCAATCTTGGAATCATCCCTCATGGTTGGTTCGGTTGGTTGGGAAATCTCCAACGGTTGATCAACATCAAACTCATCATCAGCATATGATTCTTTCTCCTCCTATTCAGACTCTTCGATTAGTCTAATTGATTCCACAGACAAGATATCATCTAAACATAATGTAGAAGAGTGATTTGGATGATTAACCTTGATATCCATCTCCCTTATCCTTTCTCTTTCCTTTTTAAATGTCGTAATATCTTGACGTATATCACATATGATATCATTAGTTGAAGCATAGCTTCAATGCCAATCTTTCCGGTACTTTGTTCATCCTTTTCTTGACCAAAAGACCTATCAAAATCATAAGAAGAACTAGAATTTAGGTTAGCACAATGTGGGGAGAAGGCATTTGGGAAATCACTCCAGTGTCCATCTTGACCACCACATACAAAACAATTATACTCCCGATAGGATGGAGATGTGGCACACATCTCTCTTCGGGGAGCATATCTACAGTCTTTTCAAAAGTGAGGTCCATCACAATATGGACATGGATCATCAAGATAAGATTTCCAACCACCAAGATCATGTTCATTCCATGATGCCATAGTAGTAAGTAAACTAAAATTAAAAAATCTACCTAACACAAGAAATAAAAGTAAACTAAAAACAAATATTTACAAGTTTGAATTCAAGAAAGTAGGCTAGAATTCCAAACCAACTCAATATGCCAAATTGTTCCCTGGCAACAATGCCATTTTTGATAACGCTCAAAATACACCTCTCTAATGAGAATGTAAGCGATCATTGTCAATATATAATCCAACTAGATTGGGGTCGAATCCCATAGAGAACAATGTGAGTGGTGATTAAACTCATTTGAAACTAAAAATACAAGTTAAATTCAAACAACTGGCACGAAAGACAAAATGGGGGTTTTGTAGATTAACAAATAATTGTTGGTCACTTTAGCTTCAGTGTTTGTAATCAAGAGTTTATGGAAAACCAGAATTATGTTCACTATGGGTTTTGGTACTTGACAAATGCTAATGGTGGTTCAAGATTCTCATAGTAGGTAGGACAATAAGTTATATTTATCGAAGTTATGCCTAAATATCTCTTGGCCTACTTAAGCATTTAATTGCCTAATCCTCTCAGAATTAGGGAATTTATATTCATGACCAGCTTTTACCTCAGGTTAATCAACCTTGTTATAGTGTCAATTATTAAATGGAAGTTTTTAGTGCTTTGAAGTCCCTGTTAATAATTCACTTCCCACTATATTTGATTTCTTTCTCAAGAAAATCAAAGCAGGTGTTATCTATTGTTTGCAACCAATAGACGATAATTAAAACCTTAGAATCATCAAGGAGTCCAACCACCTTTTAAATCTTGAACACTCAGCACCTTATCAAGATTTAAACCTAGATCCCATAATCCAGGTTAAAGGAATTTAGCCACTCATGATGTAATAATCGAAACAACTAGTTATATATATGATTTAAAAGATAAACTTACCACAAGATGAATAGAAAATATTATATCACAATAGTAATCCATAAATAATGATGATAATCTCTTCAAAATAATTGCTTGTTCAAGTCAAAAAACTAGAGAGAAAAATAACAAAATACGTGTCTCCCAAAAGATGTTCGTACCCCCTTAGAAAACCCTAAACAATGCTTTAAATAGTTCACCCTAATTATGAAAACAAAATCATAGAGTACAACAATTTCTCGGACAGGTACAGATCATAGGTGCCGGATTGAAAAAAATCCTATAAGTCAGCACTCGAGATTTTAGGTTTTTGGCACCTGCTTTGTCTACCTATTGTTCGTAGGTCTATATGCGGTCTATAGGTTGACTTAGTAGGTACTGGAAATTACTTTTTCATCTCTTATTCAATTCTCAAACATGCTTTAATCAAGAACAAGCTGGAAAACATCTAGAACATCTATGATTTCTCCAAAAATTATCCAAAGACACCTTTTTTCACCCTCTTCATGAACTTAGCATCCAAAACATGGTTTCCTGCAAAACATACCCAAAATGGATCATATATAACAAAAAGGCCTTAGAAACTTGCATATTTTCCTCGTTTTAAGCATCGAAAGTGCTATATTTCTATAGCATTGCATATCCTCAGGCAACAAAACAAAAAAAATAAAAAAAAATGTTACTTAACTAGTAGTGTCTATGATATTTAAGGCAGTCTGTTGTCTCATTAAGTTCAAATCAAAGCATCCACTCCTATATCTATTTTCAAAGCCGACTATATGAACATTAAGCACAACAATATGAATCAATGGGATCAAGATATGACAATTACATTATCAATAGACAACCATGTGTATGTACAAGTTACACTACCTAAAATAAGTAAATAGCTAGTAATATGACTCAAGTGCCCTCATAACAAAGAGGTCCCACTCGCTCATATGAAATAATGCATGTCAATTCACAAATGATTAAGAGACACTCACGCTCAACAAAGAATTTTCGATCAATGCATGTCAAATACCACAGGATTACCCTTATTTTCTTTACCTTGGCATTCAGATAGTAAAGTTAGGATTACTACAGGACTTTTCTCGGCTTGTAATGGTGAAAATCCATAAGCACCAGTATAACATGCTTGTGGATTTTCGCCATGGCCTCACATTTCCTATAAAATTTGGTGCTATTGGCCCTCCGTATTCCATATGATAAGGTTCATCAGTTTCAGATCTTGAGATGGTCAGTTCAGCAGACTTTTCCACTTTTTCAAGAAGGGGGCGGAGGGGCGAGGGTTTGTGGTTTTCCTCTATAGGGGTTGACTATTGTCGCTGGTGTTATATGGTTGCATATGCTCCTCATAATTAAAGAATAGATTGTTATTTTCTTTGGACAATATGCAATAATAGTTGTGTTGAATGGCTCGCTAAACTTTTTTGGGAGGGGGTTTTCTAGCTGAAAGTGATATTTGCTTGGATCCCCAAAAGTTGGGAAGGTTTGTGTTTTTGTACAAATAGGAGTTAGAGTTTAATTCCTAGATTACAAGAGTCCTGTAATTTATTGATTGCTGAAGCTCAGTTGTTATAGGGGAGTTGGGGTTAAAGAGGTACAAGTTGTGGGTTCTTACACCTCTTTGAGCTAGGTGTTTTCCACGTAAATATCACTATGCAAATTTTCTTAGTGTTTTAGCCAGATAGAAATACATTAGTTAACCTATTCTATTAATAGTAAATTGTTAGGCTAAACTACGTAATTAGTAGGACACGTACTCTAATAGTAATCCAACTAGTTCAAGAATTTTTTATCAAATAGATTCCAAGTATAAAAGAAGATAATAAAAGAAAAATCTAATTCAATATTTATTCTCATTTTAAGCGGCTTGTAGACTTGCACTACTACAGAAGGCTGATGACCTATTAGAATTAGGGGTTTGACCCGTTAATATTAATTTTTCAAATTTAACTGTACATGCTCGATATCACAGTCAATCTCAAATTCATCTATTTAGGGAGTCCAACTTCACGCTCTTATAATTGCTTAGAAGTAGACGGGTTCAAGAACCCTTTTCTGATAGAGAACTCTAGATCCTCTCCGATGGAAAAGTCTCGATAATCTAAGCACTCAAGAAATCTTTCTCTACTTTCAGGTAATCTTTTTCACTGAACCTACATACCATTTGATTTTGTAGATTTTAGCAAAGAGAGTTTGTTGAGTAGTATTAAATTCTCCTTCATTCACGATTTAAAATTTGATTTGAGATATCCCTCGTATGTGCATCTAGACAGACATTTCTAAGTTGCTTCATCTTGATTCGTTAAATTTATGTTGTGTAGATATGTCTTTCACTTGCCTTTAACGAGAACTAATTTGTACTATTGACAATCTTTGCTAATCTGATGTTATATGAGGTCTGCATTTTTTGACTGCACGAGATTTTTTTCTAAAGATATATTTTATTTTAAAAAATAATCTTATTTCAGGAAGCCGATTTTTAATTAATTTTTTTTTGGGGAAAAAATGTCGTTCTCATGAGGTTGATTTTCAATTGAAAAATAATAAAATGCACCATCTAGAATTCGAATTTTCATCTTTATTATGATAGAACACATTTCTATTGACGGTTAATTTTTATCGAAAAAAAATAAATAGTATTTAAATAATTAAAAATGGACCTCCTAAGGTCATGTGCAAGAAAATATATATATTATAAAAAACGATCTCCAGAGGTTGACTGTTGCAAATATTTTTTTTTTTTTAAAATTGATCTTAGGAGGTTAATTTACATAATTTTTTTTTTATTTTTTGACACTATGAAAATTCATCTTGTGACGTCGATTTTGTTTATAAAATTTTAAAATATATGTTTAAGCGCCAACCTCATGAAATTGATTTTTCTCCACCTCTTTTAATTTTGAGGTTAATTTTTGACAGTATTTAAATCGTGTGCGGAATTAAAAATTTAGATTACTGGTATAATTTGTCAATATATTGTCTTCCCTTAGCATGAGCCCAAATAACTTTTCCTTCTGCTCTCATCTTGTTAATTCTTTGAACTACCTTGCTTATGCATCAAGGATAGTCCCATACACCATTTAATAATTTACTAATTGAAGGTCAAAATTCTTTTATACTTGAAAATTGAATATTATACATGTTAGGATAACAAACAGATCATATTTGTCCAGCTATCTGGAGAAATTTAAGTTCTAAATATGTAATCTTTGTAAATATTTGTGTAAATAACTTTTAATATTTGGATATAGGAGAAATTCTTAGAAATGTAACATGCTAAGAATGAAAAATATTAGGGCATACTTGACACATATCAAGGTATTCATGGCATATCTTTAGGAATATACAAGGAGAAGTCCTATTAAACGATAGAACTGACAACTTGAGAGATCATTCAGCAAAATTGAAATCATATTAATGCCTTTTTTTAGTTCTTTAAATTTTATTGTCTTGAATTTGTCAGATTTTATTTTGACAATTATAACTTTTTATGACATTTAAAAGAAACTGGATACATTTTATTATGGAAATTAGTTTGACGACTGTGATACAATAAAGACAAAGTTGAGTTACTAGTCAAAAAGTAATCATATAGTCTCTCTCTTTTCCCGGACGTACGCAAGGAACTTTCAAAAATAACATCTCTATTTTTCAAGAGATAGAAGTAAATTCTATCTATATTTTGTCTCTTCAAATCCCACCCAAGAAATTATACTGGATATATTGTTATTGTTATTGTAGTTGTTGTTGTTGTTGCTGCTTATTGTTGTTATCATTGTTATCTCTCTTTTTCATTCGACCGACTCGAGGGTATTTCAAAAACAATCTCTCTATTTCTTGGGACATAGGAGTGTTGGGTCGAAATCGAGAGGGCGTCATGCGGAAGCTATTAGTTGCAAACTATCGTGATGATAATTCAGATGACAAATAAAACATATATTAAAAAGACATATTATTACTATGATTCGATCAAACGACCTACATATTAAGAACAATATTAATAAAACCTATAAAAACGCATAAACCTATGGGAGAAATCTCCCCCTAAACCAGACTCTTTTAACGACTACATTGTGGATGCTACTATGTTATGGTATGAGAAGGGGGTCTTCTATTTATAGATGTACAAAACATTTCCTCCATGAAAGAGGTTAGCCAAATATGAAAAAGAATTATATTTTTCTTTCAGGAAAAGTAAAAGTAATTATGGTAACTTTTATTTTCGTTCTAAGAAAAAGTAAAACTTAAATATAGTAAGAAAATCAGGGCAAAAACCCTAACAAATCTTCCCTTTTGGAATAGATTTTCTTCACTTGATCCGCCTTCTTCACATCTTCAATCTTTGTTCTTCACATAGTCTTCATCACTGTTGCTTGACATGCTTAAAAATGGAGATTTTGGGTTAAAAGAATTGAAGCCCTAACTAGGGTTAAAAGAGAGCTTTATTTTCAAAGATGTGACAACAGGATTATTGAAAATATGATTGAAATATCTTCTCCACATGTAGTTGGACAAAATCTTCATTATCATCCAATATAAGTGTATACTTTTATGAAAATTTATCATCCAATTGATTGCAAATGACTTTAATGCCCTTACTAATTCCTTTTTATATATTTAAATGACTTTTCACTATTATTTTTTAATTATTTTCAGCTCAAAGATGAAAATGGCATCTAATTTCTTTTGTCATTGTGGAAAAAGAATAATATTGAAGATTTATTAATTAGGTGGGTCAGCCTCATACGAAAAAATTACGCGGGTATCTATATATATTATAAATCAAGGGAGAATTTAAGTTATCTAATATATCTAAATATAATTTATTTAAATATTAAATTACAGATGAAACTACACTAATAATAGAAAAATTATAGTTTTAATACAATGTTATTAAATTAATGTTATTAAAATGTAATTAAATTAATGTTATTAAACTGTTATTAAATTAATGTAGGGGCAGACCTACGTGGTTTCTATGGGGTTCACCCGCGCCCCCTCTGTAAAAAATTATGTTGTATATATAAGGTAGAAAATCTATATTTATGTACGTATATTAATGTTGAACAACATGAAACAACGCACTTAGATAGCCCAATGGTGTTATTTGCTCTTCTTGGGTACTTCCTTCAGCCTACTGCGCGGTTTCGATTTCTGCTAGTGGCTGTTCTTTTTTTTGTAATTAAAAAAAGGTAGGTGATGCTGCTATAGAAATAAATATTAATAGTAGTAGTAGTAGTAGTAGTAATAATAATAATAATAATAATAATAATAATAATAATAATAATAATAATAATAATAATAATAATAATAACAACAATAAAAAAGATGCCGTTTTAACATATAAAGGAAAACGACGTCATTTCAGATGAAAGAAAAATATGACCTTTAACTATTTAAAACTGCACAAATATAACCTCCGATCAAAAGTCCACCCAAGTCAGCCCTTTTAATGATGTGGCATCGTGTGATTTGATTACCTTTCCACATAGGCTCAAGTGAAACTCACGCATGGGGGTTGCAAAATCGTAGGTCATATTTGTTCAGGTTTGGAATAGTTAAAGGTCCTATTTGTGCGCTATCAAAGTTTAAGGTCAAAGTTATAATTTGGATGAGATTCTAAGAGACAAAATGTGAGATAGAATTTAATTCTATCGCTCAAAAGATAGAAAGGTTATTTTCGAAGGTACTCGCGTACGGCAAGGGGAAAAGAGAGAGACTATATGTTAACTTTTTGACTGGTAACTCAACTTTGCCTTTATTCTATCAAAGCCATCAAACTAATTTCCATAATAAAACTTATTCAGCTTCTTTTGTAAGTTATAAAAAGTTATAAAATTGATTTCTTTTAAATGTCAAAGAAAAAATCCGACAAATGAAAGACACTAAAATTTAAAGCACTAAAAAGAAGGCTCTAATAAAATGTCAGTTTTGCTGAATCATATCTCAAGTTGAGAGTTCTGTCATGAAATAGAAGGACTTCTCCTTGTACATCCATAAAAATATGCCATGAATATCCTGATATCTGTCATTGTATCCCCTAATATTTATTATTCTTAGTTGTAACATTTCTAAGAATTTCTCCAATATCTAAGTATTAAAAGTTATTTATAAATGTTTACAAAGATTACATATTTATAATTGAAATCTGTCCAGATATCTGGACAAATATTATTTGTTTATTTTCCTAACATGTATAATATTCAATTTTCAAGTGTAAGAGAGTTTTGACCTTCAATAATCGAATGGTGTATGCGACTATCCTTGATGCATAAGCAAGGTAGTTCAGGGCATTAACAAGATGAGAGCAGAAGGAAAAGTTATTTTGGCTCATACCAAGCAAAGGCAATATATTGGCAGATTATACTAGTAAGCAAACATTTTAATTTTGCACACGATTAAAAAACTATCAAAAATTATTCTCAAAAAATGAATATTTGTAGGGGGTGCGGATAACTTGGATAAACAAATAGATAAATAGATTTATTATAGCTCTAATGGATCTATTTTTATTTGTGCGTGGATATTTCTTAACTTCTCTAAACATTTTTATTTTTAGTCTAATTATTTTAATTTTATTAATATTCATATCTTGGGGCGTGATTAGATGGTA
>NW_025837267.1:0-1042 GCF_002878395.1 Capsicum annuum | reverse complement strand
AGTTCATACATATTTTTATTCATTAATTACAAAATTTTTATTGTGATGATGACTATGCGCGGCTAAACGCTCTCTTTCTAGGGTTTAAGCTAAGAACATGATTATTATTTATATGAATTAAGTTTATTTGATTTATTTATCAATATTTGTTGTTTTTTATTCTTATTTTAACTATTTTAATGTTTCCTGATCTTATAATACATCCATTGTCAACCTTGGGAACTCAGGAGAGGAAATAGGGCGATTGAATATGAGAATAAGTAGAGTATGGTTCTTGATTCTTTATAAAATAAGAAAATTGAATTAGTATCTAGGACAGGGATGTACTTACTTACATACCTTACTTTATTCATATGTAGGATGATATTTGTAAGAACTTAAGTAAATTATTACATCCCCGCTCAATGATGTAGGTGTAAGGTTCAACTTGGTAATAGATTAGAGGTTAAGAAACCATAATTGTGAAATTAAGCCTATGAATCAACAACCAAGAAAAAAAAGTTTACGAATGAAATCCAATAGCATAATATGATTGTTCAGAGTGCTTCAACCCTGGTTTTTCTCCTACTGATTGTCTTAAGATCTTTACTTTATGATTAGTTTACTTTTCTTACAATTATAACTTCTAAAATCTCTTTGGTTACTTTCGAATCAATTGAATCTAAACCGTGAACTAAATTCAAATCGTTGCCAAATCTAGTCTCTGTGGGATTGATAACTCGGCTTTCTTTATAACGCCCCATATTTCCCTAGCATAATTTAAGTCCCAATATATGAGCATTTGTAAATAAAATTTCTGAAACACTCATTATTTTCCCGTTTAAATCCTTCCATTGAATAGGAAATTGAACTAGCTTTCCAACGATATAAAATTCACCCAAATCCGATAACCGGGTAAAAAGTTATGGAGATTTTAAGTTCCAATCGTTAAACACCATTATTTTAACCCTTAGTGTGCCACATAGGCAGCCCAAATGACAATTGTCAATCTCCAGTGTGACTCCACAATTATGGCACATCATAGAGTAGGCCAATTTCCCAT
>NW_025837266.1:0-1726 GCF_002878395.1 Capsicum annuum | reverse complement strand
CGATATTGGATTTGGGTGAAATTGGTATCGTTGGAAATATAATTCAAAGGGATTTCATTTCATATAAAGTAGGCCACCCAGTTTATCCTGTACAAGGATTTATGGTCGTTTGAAGTTGACCCTAAAAATATGTTTTGAGAGGATGAAGTAAAACGCGTATAAATCCTTACTCAGACGTTGGATTTGTATGAGACCAATTGCATTGGAAATAAGACTCAAAGATCTTTCTTTTCATAGGTCACAGCTCTCCCATTTCATTATATTAAGGGATTTATAATCATTCGAAGTTGACCCAAAAAATTGGTTGGCCTCAGTAGTTTGTGTGCAGGAAATTTTCCTGCACATTTACGATTCCCAAATATCCCGGCCATCGTTTTATAGTTTAGAACGTTCTCGATTATATTCGAAACCTATCCGTTTTTGGAAATCTTTATATCATTGGAAAGCTTATTCAATAACCTTCACATGGAACCATCGACGAGCGAATTCCAGTATAAATAAAATAAAATAAAAATTAATTCCATATAAATAAGACCAATACACGTACTTGAATATGCCAATACACGTACTTGAATACGGGGTGTTACAATGGTATTCTGAGGTACCAAAGTAGTTTGTGTGTCCTAATCTTGATGGGTTGCGGGAAAGGATTTTGACTGAGGCTCATGACTCTAGGTATATAGTTCATTTAGGCTCAACTAAGATGTACCATGACTTGAAGAATATCTATTAGTGGAATAATATGAACAGGGATGTAGCAAAATTTATGGCTAAGTGTATGGTTTGTCAGCAAGTTAAATTTGAAAACTTGAGGCCTGGTGGCATATCTCAAGAGATAGAGTTACCTATGTGGAAGTGAAAAATGATCAATATGGATTTCATTATGGGTCTTATGTGGTCTCATAATTAGTATGATTTGATTTATGTCATTATGGATAATATGACTAAGTATGCTTATTTCTTGCATGTGAGGACTAACTACTCAAGAGAGGATTATGCTAAGTTGTTCATTCAGGAGATTTTGAAGTTGCATGGTGTGCCAGCGTCCATTATTTCATACCTAGGTACACAGTTTTAATCTCACTTTTAGCATTCACTTCATAAAGCTTTAGGTATGCAGGTGAACTTGGCACTGCTTTCCATCCTCAAATGGATGGACAACCAGAATAGACTATTTAGACTTTGGAGGATATGATGAGGGCCTGTGTGATTGATTATAAGGGAAGTTGGGTTGATCATTTACCTCTTATTGAGTTTGCATATAATAATAGTTATCATTCAAGCATTCAGATGGCTCCTTATGAGGCTCTTTATGGTAAGTGGTGTCGGTCTCTTATTGGACGGTTTGAGGTTGGTGAGATTAGGTTGTTTGATCTTTAATAGTTTCACCAAGCCATGGAGAAGGTAAAGGTGATTAGAGAAAGACTTAAGACCAGCCAAAAGTCCTATGTAGATGTAAGGCGAAGAGAATTAGAGTTTAAAGTAAATGATTGGGTATTCTTGAAGGTATCTCCTATGAAAGGAGTAATGAGGTTTGGTAAGAAGGGGAATCTCAGACCCCATTACATTATTCCATACCAAATTTTGAGAAGGATTGGGAATATAGCGTATGAGTTAGATTTGCTTGCGAGTTAGGGCTCTATTCATCTCGTGTTTCATGTGTCCATGCTGAAAAAGTATGTGGTTGATCTTTTCTTGATAGTGCATGTTAAGGATGTTGATATTA
>NW_025837265.1:0-4425 GCF_002878395.1 Capsicum annuum | reverse complement strand
AGTATGAAAACTATCACCACCAAGTCCAAATCATGAGAGGGGTAGTTGCAGTCGTGCACCTTTATCTAACTTGATGCATAAACAATAACTCAACCATGTTGTTAAACACACAACCCAAACCAACACCAAAAGTATCATATTATATGGTGAATCCTTTGCCCTCAAGAGGATAGCCAATATAGGAGCTGAAGTGAGAAAACCCTTTAGCTTCCAAAATCTCGACTTATACTCCTCATACTACTAGAAAGAAACCTTATTCCGAGTCAGTTTGGTCATCAACACTTCAATAGTAGCAAAACCCTCAATGAATCACCTGTAGTATCCAGCCAAAAAAATGAAGCTATGTATCTCAGATGAAGATATAGGCATGTTACAATCATGCCTAGAATCGCATCAAAATCCACCATATGTAATACAATAAGATCATCCTGAGTACCAAACTCTCAAATGGTCATAACACATGATCTATAAACCTGAAATAAGAATAATCATGGATATGAACTTAAGAGAGTGCGTGTTGGACCCAATACTTGGTGGATGCAAATGAAGTGCAAAAGAGCACCTAAATGGACACCAAAATCATCTATACATAGAACTCCAAGGGCGCCTACTTGAAGTTATTCATTAAAGGGCCTTTTTGGTCATTTCACCTTACTTTTGTAATAAGTCTATATAGACCAGTTTAGGTCTTTAGTTCTTTGGTTGATGATTATTATAAGTCTTGAATTTTTGAAACACCAAGTCCTCTCTCCTTGAGGCACAAAACCAAAACTTGTAACTAGGATAGCATTCAAGGGTGGAATCTCTTGTGATTGCTTGTTTGTTAGAAATGTTGGTGCTTGAGTGGTAGACTCTGCTCTTGTATCATCATAAGAACTTGGTGCATGTTAACGTGTTTTTTAGGGGTTTTAGAGTTTAATAAACTCTTTAGTACTACTTTACATGTCTCCCTTGTGTCAAGTTATCTATCTTCTTTATCATTAAGTTTGTGTTTGCTTCCTTGTGTCGTTTTGTGTCTTGCTTGTTACGGGTATTTACGGGTCACTTGTGGACTGTTTTGTGCTTGTAGATACCGTGTGGTATCATTTGGTATCAGAGACATCATTGATTTTGTTCCCACGAGATCAATCTTGGGTTTGTTCACTCAAAAATTAAAAAAAAAAGTGTTGAAAAAAAAATCTGAAAAACTCAAAATAGTAATCTATCCACGTTTTTGTATTTAGGCCAAAATTTAAAGCCTAGTTTTCTTATGATTTTTGTGTGTTTTGTGTGTTCTAGTGTTAGGTCTTTGTTTCCTAATATTAGAAGAGGTGTCCAAGGTCGAAAATCTCACAAAAAGAGTTGTGTTCTTGAGTTTGGTGTTCTTGGTCAAGAAAGTTGTTGTTCTTGTTGTTGTCTTGGCCGAGACTTGTTCTTTGAGTTTAGATCTAGGTATATTTCGTGAGTTTTGAGTGTTATTAGTGTTGGTTTGTTCTTCCCTAACACTAATAGAGTCAAGATATAAGTTGAACTCCTACTTGTGTTGTTGGGGTCGAATTATTGTTGGTGTTGTTGTGGTGGATTCAAAATTTGAACGTTTAAAGGTGCGTTGTTTGTATTGTGGTTGTGGATTTGTGTTGAAAGAGGTGTTGTTGTTGTTGGGAGGTTCAACTTGAGCCTTGGTCTTCAAATCTTGTTGAAGGTTCTTGGTGTTCTTGGCCAATCTTCATGTCTTGAAACAAGAAGAACCTTCAATAAGTAGTGTTTGATCTTAAGACCAAGTGGAAGAGTGTAGTCTTCTTCTTTATCTTGAAACAAGTTCCAAGACTATACCAAAGTAGTAAGGGGCAAAGAGGGCTTTCAAAAATACTAGTTACCAAAAGGGAGTAAGGGGACTTTTCAAGACTAACCAAAAGAAGAAAGAGCCAACCACCCTTCAAAAAAGTGTTTAGCCCAAAAGGTGCAAAGAAATTCAACCTATTTTGAATGTGGAAAAGTCTCTAAAACTTGTGTATTTCCCCTCCAAAACCGAATTCATTCTTCCACAAGTTGGAAAAACACTAAATTTTTCAAATTCCACAACTATTCCAAGGCTTCCACATCACTATCCGCAACCAATCAAAGGTTGCCACGTCACCCCTTTGTACAACTAACTTATTTGTGTTTTGTTGGTAACTTTTGGCTACAATGGATAACAATAATCTTAGTTCTATTTTGGCCAGGATTGAAACTCTTTCCCGTGAAGTGGCTAGAATGAATGTGGGTCTTGATAGATTAGACTCTAATATGACATTATTTGGTGAGAAGTTGGATCATTTGGAGAGTCGAAGAAACTCTCCTGCTTCTACTCCCAAATCTTTACATCCAACGATCAATCCTCCAAGACCACCACAAAATTCCATAAGCCAAGTTTCCAATTATCCTCAAAACTGATACCTAAGTAGGCCACCTCCCCAATAAATTGATTAAGTCCAACGAGAAGGACTTGGAAGCCAAATTTCTCCACCAAAACCAAATTCTCCTATCCAAGCTCCAAAACCAAACTCTCCTATTCAAGCTCCAAAACTGAACTCTCTCATCCAAGCTATACTTCACCAAATCAATCCTGTCAATCGAAGCTACACTTTTCCAAAGCCAAGACATCCACGTAGAGGTATGTGGTAAAGAGGAACATGAAGGATATAGAGTCTATGATGAGCCTTATTTGATGGAAAAAGAGTTTAAAGGAAGACATACGGATCAAAGGGGATACCGAGGGCATAAAGGAAGAGTTAGTCAATGGGACCAACAAGGAACCCGCCACCAAGTGGAGATATAGGAATTGAAATGGATGATATTGAAGGAAAATCTCAAGATGGAGAAAAAGCCGAGGTTAAAAATAAAGAAGTTGGTCGTGACTTGAGCTGATGAGATTCCGTGTTCCTCATGTTCTTTGCAACTATTTTGATGCCATGTCATGTTTTGCGGGCTGTTTTGAGTGGTTTCTTTTGAAGTGGCCAATTGAGCAAGGTGAAGCCATGAATTTGTGGGCAAATTCCTCTCAAGATAGAGAGGATGATACAAGAATAATCACGGGTATGAACTTAAGAGAGTACGTGTTGGACCCGAGACTTGGTAGATGCAAATGAAGTGAAAAGGAGCACCTAAATGGACACCAAAACCATCCATACATAGCACTCCAAGGGCACCTACTTGAAGTCATTCATTAAAGGGATTTTTTGGTCATTTCACCTTACTTTTTTAATAAGTCTATAAATAGACTAGTTTAGGTCTTTAGTTCTTTGGTTGATGATTATTGTAAGTCTTGAACTTTTGAAACACCAAGTCCTCTCTCCTTGAGGCACAAAACCAAAACTTGTAACTAGGATAGAATTCAAGGGTGGAATCTCTTGTGATTGCTTATATGTTAGAAACGTTGATGCTTGAGTGGTGGACTCCGCTCTTGTATCTTCGTAAGAACTTGGTGTTTATTAATGTATTTTGTAGGGGTTTTAGAGTTTAACAAACTCTTTAGTTACTACTTTACATGTTTCCCTTGTGTTAATTTATCTATCTTCTTTATCATTAAGTTTGTGTTTGCTTTCTTGTGTCGTTTTGTTTCTTACTTGTTACGGGTATTTGTGGGTCACTTGTGGACTATTTTGTGCTTGTGGATACCGTGTGTTATCAAAACCCAATCCACTACTAAAGAATCACTCATGGGAGTAGATATACATAATGTCCAAAATAAAGAATCCCAAGACAGCTCTAAACGTGGTGCATAATAAGCAAACACATACGAATAAGTGGATCCAAGATATAATAAGGCAAAAGTCAGCTGATGGTATATTGAGATCGTACCTATGATAATAGCATCGAAAGACTCTATCTTTGGTCCAACATATAAATAACCTCACCCATCACCTGGCTAAACGCCTAACCGATTTCCTATCCTAACTGCTGAAGGACCTCCCATGAGCACCTTGAGGACCACCCCGATAAACTTTTATACCACCTCTAGCTGGAGGTAGCACTACCCTAATCGGTGAAACACTCGATCCTGTAGGTATAACTGCCCTACGCCTAGTACACTCTATAAGGAAATGGTCGAAAGCCCATAATAATAAAAGGCCCCAGGCATTATACTATAACAAAAAGATTTGACTGACCTGGAACAACCATACTTTTTAGAAAACCCAGAAGGCGAACCCCTCAAAGGCTGACCACTACCCTGGCCACGATGATCACTATAGTTAGTTTGACCTCCATTGGTAATATAAAGTGTGACATAAAAAGTCCTACAAGATTAACCTTGATGCTGATAAGACTAGAGTGGAGGGTACCTACCATGAGAACCACTACCTCTAAACTATAAGCCACTATGGCTCCTAGTAAAACTGCCCTGGTATCGCGACCTATTATTGTTGCCCCCTTGGACCTCGTGATGCATCTCCTCCATAATCTGGG
>NW_025837264.1:0-2770 GCF_002878395.1 Capsicum annuum | reverse complement strand
AGAGGAATTTCTTGATCATTACCTTCCATATGAGATTTCAGAGGCCCATGTAGATCAGTTCCTGAATCTTTGCCATAGGAATATAAGCGTGAGGGAGTACAGCCTCTGGTTTAACTCTTTGGCTAGGTATGCTCCTGATGTAGTTGCTACTATGGATGCTAGAGTTCATTGATACTTCAATAGATTTGATCCATATCTAGTTAGAGATTTTACTATTGTTGCCTTGAACAAAGACATGGATATAGCAAGGATACAAGCTTTTGTACAAAAAATGGAGGATCAGATACAAAGAAAAAGAACACAAAAATTAGAAAGAGGGTATTCCAAGAGGGCCAAATCTACGGGGCAATTTATGTCATCCCAAGAAGAGTTTAGGCCTCAATTTTCTAATATACCTCCTAGGCCATTATCTTCTTATTCTGTAGCTAGTGCTCCATTACGGTTTTAAGGGTCCAAGGGCAATCAGTTTGGGGAAAGAAGTGAGAGTTAGAGTTCACGAGCAATGGGGTATCAAGAGCAAGGGAGTATGATCTAATTAAGACCTCTTCGGAAGCCATGTAAACATTGTGGAAAGATTTATTTGGTTGCATAATAGTTTGGGACAAATGCTTGCTTTTGGTGTTGTACGTCAGGGCATATGATGAGCGAATGCCCTCAAAGGGGCATGGCTGGTATGGCACGACCTATTGTATCTGTCGTTGTATTATCATCATCGATGTCTTCTTTAGGTAGGGGTGTACATTCTATAGGTTATGGTAGAGGCACTAAAGGAGCAGCTAGCTCTAGTGGAGTTCAAAATCGTACACATGCTCTAGCGGATCGACAAAATTTAGAGGTTTCTCCAGTTGTGTTTATAGGTACATTGTCCATCTTTTCACATAATGTATATCAATTAATTGATTCGGGTTCTAATTTATCATATGTCACTCCATTGGTTGCTGGAAAGTCTAAAAGAACACCAGAATTGCTAGTTAGGCTATTTGAAGTGTCTACACCAGTTGGTGAATCTATTATAGATAGAAGAGCGTATCGAAATTATATAATAACTATTTGTGGTCATGATACAATGGATGATCTTGTTGAGTTAGAGATGGTAGATTTTGATGTTATAATGGGTATGGATTGGTCGGCTTCTTATTATGCCACAGTAGATTGCCAAACTAAGAGGGTGTATTTCTATTTTCCAAGAGAGGCAGTTCTTGAATAGAGGGGTAATATTGGTGCACCAAGAGATAAATTTATTTCTTATTTTAAGGAAAAAGGGATGATTTCCAAAGGTTACATATATCATCTAGTTAGAGTGAAGGATACAGATATGGAGCCACCAACTCTTACAATTATTACGGTGGTAAATAAATTTCCTGATGTATTTCCTGAAGATATTCCAGGTTTGCCTCTCGAATGAGAAGTAGAGTTTGGTATTGATATGATTCCAGGTAATCAACCAATCTCAATTTCTCCATATAGAATGGCCCTGGCAGAATTATGGGAGTTGAAATAATAATTCAAAAACTTGCTAGAAAAAGGATTCATAAGACCTAGTATGTCCACTTAGGTTGCAATAGTGTTATTTGTGCATAAGAAGGATGGCTCATTGAGTATGTGTATTGACTATCGGTAACTGAATAAGGTGACTATTAAGAATAAATATCCCCTTCTAAGAATTGATGACTTATTTGTTTAGTTGCAAGGTGCCAATTGTTTTTCAAAGATTGATTTGAGGTCCAGTTACCACCAGTCAAAGAGAAGGACATACCCAAGACAACTTTTCGAACACAGTATGGTCATTACAAGTTTTTAGTCATGTCCTTTCGGCTTACTAATGCACCCACAGCTTTTATGGATTTGATGAATAGGGTATTCAAGCCATTCTTAGATGTATTTGTGATAGTTTTTATAGATGATATTCTGGCTTATTCGAGATCAAATGATGACCATTCCAGTCACTTATTACAGGTGTTACAGATTCTTCGTGATCACAAGCTATATGCAAAGTTCTCTATATGTGAGTTTTGGTTAAAGTATGTGGCATTCTTGGGTCATATTGTATATTATTAAGGAATAAAGGTTGATACTCAAAAGATAGAAGCTTTGAAGAATTGGCCAAGACCTATAACGCCTACGGAGGTTCATCGTTTCCTTGGGTTGGCAAGTCATTATAGGAGGTTTGTTCAAGGGTTTTCTTCAATTTCTGCACCTTTAACAAAGCTAACACATAAAGCATCCAAGTTTTAATGGAATGATGCATGTGAAAGGAGTTTCCAAGATCTAAAGAATAAGTTGACTTCTTCACCTGTATTGTACTTCCAGAAGGCATATAAGGGTATGTAGTGTATTGTGATGCTTCAAGAATTGGCTTAGGATATGTGTTGATGAAACATGGTAAAGTAATAGCATATGCCTCAAGACAATTACAGCCATATGAGAAAAATTATCCAATGCATGATCTTGTTCTAGCAGCAGTATATTTGCCTTACAGATATGGCGCCACTACATGTATAGGATTCATGTTGACATATATACTGACCACAAGAGCTTGCATTATATCTTTAGCCAAAAGGATCTAAACTTGAGGCAGCAAAGGTGGCATAAACCATTAAAAGACTATGATGTTGATATCTAATATCATCTGGGGAAAGCAAATGTGGTAGCTAATACATTAAGTCGTTAGGCTATGGTGAAACTTATGGGTAGTCAACGAAAAGACAAGGGATGACTAAAGATCTACACCAACTAGCCAATTTGGGGGATCACTTTCTTAAAACTCCAG
>NW_025837263.1:0-2168 GCF_002878395.1 Capsicum annuum | reverse complement strand
ACTTTGTAAGTACAGAGTTGTACCTTTTATATTTGTTGGTTATATCTGGTTCTTCCATATTTTAGAAGAGTAGTATTTGCTTACTGATTCTTCAAGTGATCCATGTTTTCTTTTCTTTCACTTACAGTCATGGTTAATAGTTACGCAATGACTTCACTTAAACCAAGTAGTTGTGGATGAAGTACTAGGATTCTATTTTTCTATTTTCTAAACCAAGCCAGAAATATTATTTTCAACTCTAAACTGACTGCCAAAGTTGTTCATTTTGTAGTACATCTACAGGGGTTGTATGTCACAACAGATTCTTGAGTAACATACATGAAACTAGAAGTTGTTAGGTGGAATTATCGTACACTGATATACATCAAACATAAAACACAAAGTTATATAGCCTTCTTACTATTCATAGCTCCAGTGTTTAAAACTAAAGTTTATGCAGTCAAAAAACAAGCTAATAAAGGTTAACGAGGTGTAATAGTAAGAGTAACACCACTAATAAGATCACCACCCAATACATTGGATGATGATACAAATAGGTCTCCACTTCTAGTATTAGAATATGAAAATGATGATGTCATTTC
This sequence comes from Capsicum annuum, assembly GCF_002878395.1. Taxonomy (NCBI): domain Eukaryota; kingdom Viridiplantae; phylum Streptophyta; class Magnoliopsida; order Solanales; family Solanaceae; genus Capsicum; species Capsicum annuum. Next base: position 1,587 of record NW_025837263.1, on the reverse strand, counting down.
AGCAAAACTAGCTTTATTATCCAAAGGATCGGCATCAGTATATGGCATCATGAGGAGTACATATCAGTAGCTTCATTCTCTAAGTTTTTTTCCAAAGAGAAAACAAAAAAAGGAAAAAATATAGTACATTGAGAATATAATAAAACATATTCTTAGCCATTTTGATCCTTAAAAGATGGATCTTTCTAACAACCATTCTATTTATATAGCCATATTCTCTTTGGATCCATGGCCTAGCTACCCTATTGTATGAGTATTTCATAAACCTTAATGTTGTTAATGTAAAATAAAATTCATTCGGTGATTAATTAATAGATTACACTTTCATACTATCATTAGTTTTACTTTAGCTTTAGTATATTACTTCTTTAGTTCACCCTTAGTTGTTATGTTTCATTTTTTGAGAATTCAGCTGTATAAACTTTGATTAATATTTTCCTGTGTTATCTTTGCGATCTTACAACAACAAAGTCATAACCTTCTAAAATTACAGAAACAAAAACAAAACTCCCCCCATACCCCCAATAGAATCCTAAAAAAAAGTCTGCAACCAACATCTATTCTATCATTAGCAAAGTTCTAAACTCAATTAGTATGTTAGTAACTCAGTTATCAAAAGCTAATTTATAGAGTTTCTATCTGTAAAGTACAACTTTTTGTACTAAACTTCAAAGTGTTCCAAGTGTTAATCACATCGAGTAATGAGTGTACTTTTTGACATGCATATTTTTTTAGCATTTGAATTACTTATACTCTCAAAGCTATATATTTTGTTTGCAAGAAAGTTGAACATGGAACCTTTCTGAGGATTGGATTATTCAAAGTAACTTTAAGAAGAAGGAATCTTCTCTATTGTTATGCATGCTATCTAAAGCTCAAAGTAAAAGATGACGTCCTAGATGGCTTGGGTCAAATTATTAGGATCAAATTATTGTATACTGGTAGTATCTGAAGTTTCAAAAGAATATCACCCAGACAAAGGCATCTCGAAAGTCTAAGGAGGGTGGCTCATTCCATATGTGTGGTTTGGTGTCCAAAGGGATAGCTAAGAGGCAATTTTTCACAAACTAAGACTACCTTCTAGTTGTAACATAGTGCCTAAGGTTACAAGTGATCCCAAACTAACCCATAGTCTAGCGTAAGCACTGAATACTGAAAGAAATTCATAAAATACAGGATGGAAGTTAGGCTGAAATTAAATTAGAAATAAATAGTAAGGAACTCAATAATCACATTGTCTGAAATACCCAAAAAATTGAAAACATATTTGACTTTCTGAAGACCTCTAAATTATGGTGAGTTGTTGGTACAAGTACCTAACTAACTCTGACTAACTGAAATAAATGAATTATAAAAAATAAACTACTAATAACATATCCTCGAATGATGAGGACTCACCAAGACTGCAGTTAAGTGGTACAATGAAACACTCTGGTTTCTGGATCTTAGAAAATTTTCTTAATTTTTGGTTGTTGGAAAAGATACGACTTAGGGGAACCAGTCATACACTTGGATACAAGTGGTCTGGTCCAGTTGTATGTTGACCAGTGTTGGTTGGTAGGATTGATGTAGTTACAAGAATGGGTA
>NW_025837262.1:0-1255 GCF_002878395.1 Capsicum annuum | reverse complement strand
GAAATTTGATCTTCAAGCTTGATTGTGCAACCCTAGTTGTTTTTCTCCTATGGTGCTCTTGGATGATGAGCTTTGAGATGTTAATAGGGTTGTAATGTGTTTAGAAGCTATGTATTTCTTAGGGTTAAGTTTAGGGACATGTAAGGAATGTTAAAAGACTTAATTACCCTCAAAATAACTCAAAACGGAGTGTTTTTGGCATTGGAACAGACTTAGGCGGCGCCTAACCAATCGCCTAAGTTTGGTTGGGCGGCGCCTAACCAATCGCCTATCCTTACTGCCTCTCACGAAAATGGGCATAACTTTTCGCTCGGGTATTGGATTAAGGCAAAATTGGTATCATTGGAAAGCTAATTAGATTCTCTACAATTTTATAGGTCTAAATAATCTAAAATACTACATTAAAATCGAGTTATACTCATTCAAAGATGACCCTTGCAAAATCGAACACTAAAACTTGATGGATTCAAAAACTCTTAGCTTGTATTACCTTAAGTGACTCATATGAACATGATTAACACATCATAAGATATATTATAGCTAGGATAATCATTGTAAGTCATGAACTAAAATGCTACTCATAGGATAGGAGGTTTCATATGTAGGAAAAATGGTTCGTCTCCTAGCTTAGAAATATACGGGGTATTACAGATGACTATACTGGCCCTGAGACCCTGACTGAGGACAATCTCTAAATCTATGTGCTGGCTTGTCACACTCGAAACAAATATCACGGCCAGCTCTACACACACCCTTATGATTCTTACCACACTCTCCACAAAATAAATTAGGACAACTATTGTTTACGCTATCCTGGGTCATCAGTACACTAGCTGAGGACGGAGCTGGGACTGAAGACTTTGGATGAAATTAGGAACAGTTACCACCTTCTGACTTAGGCTGATTGAAATTAAAGCTACCTATTCTAGCCTTCTTATTCTATTTCTCCTTCTTTTTAAGTTCCTGCTCCTCAATCTGTTGAGCATGGATCATAAGCCTAGATGTGTCCATCTCTTTAATCAATATTGCTGTTCTACACTCCTTAACTACTCTATCTGACACTCTATAGACAAATTTGCTCATTCTAGACCTATTATCTGCTACTACATGGGGAGCATACCTAGCTAACTGAGTAAACTTGAAGGAATACTCTTTTATGCTCATACTACCTTATTTGAGATTGATGAACTCTAACACTTTAGCTTTTCTTAGCTCTAATGGAAAGAATCTATCTAGGAAGGCAGTCGCAAACTCT
>NW_025837261.1:0-1268 GCF_002878395.1 Capsicum annuum | reverse complement strand
GGCTTTGTAGACTCACTAGGACGAACTTCTCTGATGCCACTTTTGTCACGCCTCAAATCCTATTAGGGCGGAATGACACCCGTAACCGATGAGGCCCGGGAGAACCAGCTCATAACCTTATACTTCCCATGCATACCTCTATGACAACCCAAAATTCGGATAGCATCATGTCGCATATAAAAGGAAATAATCACCTGTATAAGCTCGAGCACACATATATATGTATATACAATACTTGGCCATTAGAGCCATCACATCTATTAACAAAACACCACCTTGACTGTATATTAGGTCTACAAAGCCTCTAGACAATACATAGAGTTTAACTAAGGTCGGGACACACCCCGCCATATAACTAACTTCTATACAATACCAAAAGTGACTGGATATGACACGGAAAGCCCCGAAGCAAACTGGAGCTCACCAAAAGCAGCTGGATATCCTGGCTCCTACTTGTGCGGTGTATGAGCTGAGGTACCTGTGCCTGCAGCATGAAATGCAGGTCCCCCATGGGGGACGTCAATACGAAATATGTACTGAGTATGTAAAGCTGTAGATAATCACATATGATATAGGAGCTCAATAAAAATCAGAAACAAATGAGTAAATCATAATAGGAGTGGACCACACTTACTAGAACTTGTGACAACCGGTACATTGTATTTATTCAATCACTTTACCTTCGTTCTTATCATCTTTGTAATCATTATTGTACTGTACTGTGACCATTAGGCTGCCTCCAGTACATATCAACTGGGATCGACCCATGATAGGCTTATGCCCTTGGGATACCACCCATAAACACATAAATAGGGATCAACCCATGATAGGCTTATGCCCCTGGGATACCACCCGATAAGAGAGAACTTCTATCACTTAGTTCAATTAATCTTTGACATTATTATTTCGGTCGCCACCGTATTTTTGATACTTTGAAACAATGATACATCAATAAGAGACATATAAATAGACCATCAATGCAATAACAATGAAGTAAGAACTCATTGGCACATCAATGGAGTGTTTTGGCGTCATCAATGCCATAACAATGAAGTAGGAACTTATTGGTATATCAATGAAAAGTTTTGGAGTCACTAATAGCACATGGATCTTGTTTGAGTAACCGGATACCTTCTGACATTCATTAGTGCAAGAAACATGTAAGATTTGGAAGACAAGTAAGTATTGGAATGTCTTGACATCTTGTAGGGTGGAAACAATTTCATTGGTAACGTAGGACATCATACAAAACCATTATGGATCACATG
>NW_025837260.1:0-1453 GCF_002878395.1 Capsicum annuum | reverse complement strand
ATGGTATGACAGGCAATTTCAAGGGAAGTTCATCCATCTCTCAGTCTATCTATTTTCCTCCCTTTTATAGTTATATTTTTGACTATATTATAAAGGGTGATAGCCACACACCTCTTCAACATGCCTGCCGGACATTAAAGGGTATATCTGTCATTTTAAGCTTCCAATTCTACTACATAATGCTCCACCGACCCATTTATCTCTCACTGTATATATTTCCATCCCTTACTCCACTGCCTCATCCTTCTCTCAGTCTATCTGTTGTCATCTCTTTCATCATCTCTACTCTTAGAGTTGTTTCTATTTTTTTCTTTGCTAATTTCGTTTCTCTGCGATGTAGCTACTGCTATCGCTTCTATTGAAAATCTTGTTCCTCAAGCTTCCATTTAGGTTAATAATAAATTTTACTTCGATTTGATTTTGGTTAAATATATAGATCGTCTTCATTTTGCTTTGATTTGAATTTAGTTAAATTTGAAAGTCACTTTGATTTGAATTTATTTATATTTTAAAAGTAATTTTTAGATCATTTTGTGTTTTATTTGTTCTAACTCATTTTAGGATTTTGAAAATCAATTCGAATTGGATTTAGTTAAATCTTTTTTTTAGGAAATTTGAAATTATTTTGTGCTTTTGTTTGATCAAATCTGGTTGTATATATATTTTTTGGAGTTTTACTTTGATTTGAAGTTGGTTAGAGCTTTTTTTGTCTTTAGTTTGTGGAATTTGTAGATCATTTTGGTGTTTTTATTTTGATTTGAATTTGGTTATATTTTTTTCCCCCTTTTTGAAATTTATAGATCGTGATTGATATTTTTGAGCTAAGGTTAACTTAATTTCAAGCTTTTTTTAGTAGAATTGTTAGTGTGATTCATACATCATGGAGCTTTTGTATAGTATTTGTTATTTCCATTAAGAATAGAGATGGTGTTTTGGTTATCACACTATTTTGGTTACTGTTTGCTTATTAGTTGAATACCTACTTTTCATAGTACTTATATTGATTTGTTGTACTTGAGCTGAGGGTAATTCGAAAATAGCCTTTTCGGACCTCACGAGTGAAATTTCACTGGGTGTGTTGTTGTTGCATTAAGAACAGAGATGTGTATTGCATTTAACAAAGAGTGATATTTAGTATATTTGATCTTCTAATTGGAAATCGCTCGGTATTGTCTTGGTGTGAAATTGTAATCGTTATAATTATTGTCTTCACTATTTGAATTTGGATTAGATCTATATTTTATGCATCATGTATAACAAATAGTAGAACTTTTTCCGAGAAATGTGCAGAAAATTATGGTAATAGGTAAAGATTTACTCTTTGGATGAAAGTTTATTAAAAAAGGAGTTTTATTGTAGGGAAAGTTAGTGTTGGTATTCTTTGCCTCCTACTGGAAATTGGTATAATGGTATGACAGGCAATTTCAAGGGAAGTTCATCCATCTCTCAGTCT
>NW_025837259.1:0-3214 GCF_002878395.1 Capsicum annuum | reverse complement strand
CCCCCCCCAGACCCCACAAAGTGGGAATACACTGGGTTTGTTGTTGTTGTTGTTGTTGTTGTCAGTCTAGTATGATCGTCTATAAAAGTTACAAACCATCGTTTTCCAAACATTGTTGAAATTCTAGACGGTCCCCAAACATCACTATGAATCATCATAAAAGGTTTAGAAGCCTGATACTTTTGAGAGGGAAAAAAAGATCGGTGATGCTTAGCCAATTCAAAAAATTCACACTAAAACAAGGACGGATTTTTATTTTCAAATAACTGAGGTAACAAATGTCTTAAATAATAAAAACTTGGATGTCCAAGCCTATAGTGCCAAAGCATGACTTTATTCAAAATAGTAATAGAGTTCAAACAAGTAGGATTCAATTGTAGAGAGTTGTCCCCGTTGTCAAGAAAATAATGACCTCCATTTTCTCTTGCATAGACAATCGTCTTCCCTCGGGACCTTTTTCCTGAAATTCACACAAATCAGAGTAAAAAACAGCATGACATTTAAGAGAACGGGTTAATTTACTCACAGAAACTAGATTACAAGATAGTTTTGGAACATAAAGAATATCATGAAGTGTGAGGAATAGTGATAGTTTAACAGTTCCTTTTCCAGCAATTGCGGAGAAGGAACATCAGCTATCTTGATTTTATTATTCCCTGTACAAGGAGTATAAGTAGAGAAAGCATGGGAACTTCCAGTCATGTGATCAGTAGCTCCTGAATCTATGATCCAAAGATCTTTCTGGTTAGAGTTGGCACTAAGAAAAGCAGATAGTACTATCCTTGTTTCGGCAAAAGAACAAGAAGGATTAGAAGGATTTGGTGCATTTGCACGAAACTGGGATATTGAAGGAGTTTGTGCAGAATCTCTAGTTGTTCCCTTGTAAATAGAGACGAATCTGGAGAAGGTTGCTGCTCTTGCTCAAAATGAGTTGTTTGGAGGGCTTGACCATGTTGATATTGGAATCCACGATTATCAACTCCCTTCTGCTTCCAGTTGGTGGTTTCCCATGAATCTTCCAACATGTTTCACGGGTGTGCCAGTGTCTTTTGCAATGATCGCACCATGGCCTTTTCTTTGTGTTATCTTCATTTTTCACTATCACAAGAGCTGAAGAGTTTATAGCAGGTTTTAGTTCAACATTTAAATTAGGTTTTAACATAACTTTCCTCCTAGTTTCTTCTCTCCTAACTTCAGAAAAGGTTTCACGAAGTGAGGGCAAAGGAACTTTTCCTAGGATTAGTGACCTAACCTCATCAAACTCTCGGTTTAATCCTGCTAAAAAAGGTAAACTCTTCATTTTCTTCCCCTTTTTTTGCTTTCACACTATCATAGAGCACTCTCATTCATCATTATAACACTGGTCTAACTCCTGCCACAAAGAACCATTTTGTTATAATAAGCAGTGACAAGTCACCTTGCTTAGCGTGCCATAGTTTAATTTTCAACTCAAATATTTGAGAAGCATTTTCTACATCAGAATATGTCTCCCTCTAAGTTGCTCGGACTCTCCAAAAATATTGCCGTACCCGTGTCGGATCCTTCAAAAATACACTATTTTTGGAGGATCCGACACACACCCGTAGACATATTTGAAGAGTTCGAGCAACTTAGGTCTCCCTAATGTCTTCCCACACATCCTTAGCTGTAGGTAAAAACAGATAAGGTTTAGACTGGTTCCATGGAATTTATTAACCGAGTGAATTCTCTGATCTCCAGGTGTTCTCCGGCTTTTTCGTCTCTACGGTTAGATGTCCCAACTTTTCGCGACCATCAATTGCAAGCTTTATGAACTGTGCCCATTCCAGGTAGTTCTTCCCGTTTAATTGATGAGAAGTTAACTGGAAGGACCTGTGAGAAGCATTGCCTCCTTGAGTCTATCATATTTTCTGTCGGAACTTCTAGAGAAGAACTTTTGTCTTCTTTTGATGTTCCAGAAAGATGATCTCCTTGGAAAGCTGTTTTGTCCATGTGTTATTAGGGGAAAACATCCCGCTCTGATATCATGAAAGTTCAGATACTACAAAAGTATATTTTTTATTCATAGAATTGTACAATATCTATATGAGAAAAGTAAGATCAAAATAATCAAATCAATCCTTGATTCTTTGGAGATTCTTGAATCAAGGAATTTCCCTAATCTATTTCCTAGAATAACAACTAATATATTTTCCTAAGATACATGCTATCTCATATTTACAAGAACTAATTACAATCAAATCCGCTAGCTGATTTGTGGAGCAGATTCTGCCTCAATCTGCCAGCTAAGTTACTCGGACTCGAGTGCGGGTATCCGAGACGGGTGCGGATCCAAGAGTTGGATTCGTCAAAATATAAATTTTAAGATTCGGGGGTGCGAATCCAAGTATGGATATGGGTGCGGGAATTCGGCTTAACAAAATCAAATATTATAAATATAGAGTTATAAAGGTATTCTAAAAATAAAAAGTTAACTCTAATTAAGAGTACTTTTTCTTTTTTCAATGTTAGGGCAACTTACGTTTGATTATATATTAATATACATTTTTTTTATATCATGAAGAATATAATATACAAAAGTTGGCTGCTGTCAGTCCATAAATAAATATTAAATATTAATAAATATAAATATATATATATGACAACACGGCCAGTTAAGAACTCCCACACCCAAAGAATGAAGGTGGCAGAAATGCGGATGTTGCGCTGGGTGTGTGGACTGACCCGAAGGGATAGAGCTCGGAATGAGACTATCCGGGAGAAGGTTGGGGTGACTTCAGTGGAGTGTAAGATGCGGGAAGCACGATTGAGATGGTTCGGACACGTGAAGAGGAGGGGCATGGATGCCCCGGTCCGTAGGTGTGAGAGGCTAGCGTTGGATGGTTTTAGACGGGGTAGGGGTAGACCGAAGAAGTACTGGGGTGAGGTGATTAGGCGGGACATGGAACAGTTACAGCTTACCGAGGACATGACCCTAGATAGGAAGGTCTGGAAGACGCGAATTACGGCAGAGGATTAGGGCCTGTTCGGGTCGCTAATGTAGGGAGGTAATTGGTGGGGGTGTATTCCTGGTATGATTCCGTATTCAATGTTCTGTTCCGTGTTCCGTGTTCTATGTTTGTTACGAATCTGTGTGCTTTCCTCTGCTTTATATTCCTGCATTCCTGCTTTACTCTGTTTTATATTCCTTATGGCTGCAGTATCTATGTTATGTCATCTGCTTCTGTGCTGTACT
>NW_025837258.1:0-1562 GCF_002878395.1 Capsicum annuum | reverse complement strand
GCAGGACACGGCGATCCCGTGGCATACTTAAGACGTTATTGCAACCAGTTGAGGGCTGCAGGAGGAAAGGAAGAATTGCTCATGGCCTTCTTTGGCGAGAGTCTTTCAGATCTGGCCTCATAATGGTTTATCGATCGAGACATCAATAAATGAAACAGTTGGGATGATTTGGCTTCTGAATTTGTTCAATATTTTCAGTACAACATCGACCTGATTTCGGACGAAAAATCCTTGGTCAACATGAAGAAAAAGAGCACTAAAGGTTTTAGAGAATACGCGATAAGGTGGTGTGAACAGGCCGCCAGGGTAAAGCCTCCAATGAAAGAAAGTAAGTTGGTAGAAGTTTTCATTCAGGCGCAGGATGAGACCTATTTTCAACATTTACTCCCGACAATGGGAAAATCTTTTATGGAAGTCCTCAAAATGAGGGAGATAATAGAGGATGGAATTAAGACCGGCCGAATAGTGAGTTTTGCCGCATTAAAAGCCACCACACAAGCAATTCAAGGTGGATCTGGTGCATTTAGAGGTAAAAAGAAGAAAGAGGATGTGGCGACTATCATAGCTGGAACCCATTCCTATCTCAAAAGACCACCTCGCCCCTATCCCCAATCCCAAGCCCAAGTCTACACCCAAGCTCCATATATTCCTCCCCATCATTACTACCCTCCACAAAACCCTTTATATTTCATTCCACCACCCCTGTACCCAGTATATAGCGCACAACCATATGCCCAAACCCCTTCTTACTCGCAGTGGCGCGCGCAAGCTCCACAAAATTGCCCATTTGCTCCACCAAATTACCAAAACCCCTCCAGACCCAGTTTTCAGCCTAGGCCCGAGTATAAGAAGGAGAAGGTGGTCAAAAATCAATTCACACCTCTTGGTGAGTCATATGCTAGCTTGTTTGATAGATTGAGAAAGTTGAAGTCAGGCAACAAAGCGAAGCAATTGAAAGCCAAGCAACAAGTTGAAAGAAATTGCAAGTCAGGAGCCCACCTGAAGAATAGGGTCATGAAAGTCGAGTCAAGAACCAATAGAAGCTGTATAGATAGGATTTTTGTAATTTCATTTATGTTTTTAACTTGTAATTTTCATTTTTGATGTAATAACAGAGCCGCGGACCGGAACCTCGATGGAACCTCACTCAACTCTCCAACTCGGTATAGTCCACCTCCTTCCAATCCTTCGAAATACCCGTGACTTGATTCTTTCATAACTTGGGTAGGAAGAATGTCTTAAGTCAAGACCCGGTTGTCCTTCTTCCTTCTGTTTCTTTCTTTGAATAATGATCGGGTCAAAATTTGGTCTCGCTGTCTACTTCTTGGCCTGAAAACACTTCGTGTTTACATTCAAAGGGGGCATGATGTAGACACTGATTCTGTCCCTCCCGAAGACCCAAGTTACACATTTTCATCCCTGTCTTACCACGTGCCCTCACCCGTATGATTATATCCCATAAAAATACAAAAATAACAAACCCACTAACAAACCTAATCCCCAATTATTCTTTTGTAACAAAATTAACCACTCCTCCTATCAATTTTGGACAACACATCACT
>NW_025837257.1:0-4750 GCF_002878395.1 Capsicum annuum | reverse complement strand
CCATACCACGAGCCTCAACAAGGCCTAAATTGTAAAGCTTATCCTCACAAGCAATCAAAAACTCATAAGCATCCATGTTCAGAGCACCAAAAAACCTAGGCATAGCTAATCTAAATAATCTACCCAACATCTTTTACTCCTCTAAAAACATAGTAGTTGAGCCACCACTGGCTGAGAAAATACTAGCTAAGCAATAATTGGTGTATAAGGAACCTCAACTCTAGGAGTCGCATCTACAAGCTGTATCCTTACCTCAGTACCACTATGATTAGCAGACTGTGCACCATCAAATAGCACACCACCAACTATCCTCAAAATCTAAACCAATATATCTCTTAAAACTAATGAAGAAATAAACCCTGGTGGGGCCTAGGATGGTCCCTGGCCCACCGCTAGTTGGGACTAAAAAACCTCTGGCTCAGAAGGAGGAATAAAACTTGAGAAAGGCATCCTATCCTGGCCCCTAGTTGGGGACACATTACGTAGCTATCTACAACCTCTAGGTCATCCACAAATAGTAGTAGAATCCCTAGGCTCGATGTTGGAACCAGTGGCAGCACATGACCTAGCCATTTATTAAAGAGTAAAGTCAAAGAAATACACTACAAACCACCTCATACTCTTAGTATGATATGAGTGAAAGAAATGATGAAATCCTAAGAATGTCTCATAGCCTCCCAATGATAGGAACAGACATCATCATTTCGATCCATAAGACTCAATTAGACACTTGATCTTGTACCAACAATACCGGTATAGACTAGGCTCTGATACTAATTTTTCACAGCCAAAATTATGAGTCATGATGGCACCTACTCTATCCCACCAGTAGGTAAGCCAAACCATAACTTGGAGCCAAATACAAAGGGTTAACTTGGTGGAAAATGACCAATCATAAACAAAAATAAAAAGCACACGTATAAATAAGCAAGGAGTTTTGAATAAATAAAAAAATTAATACAAGATGCCATCCCACAACCTAGTAGAGCTAGTACAAAAGTATCTAATAGTAGTATAACTTAAAAACTTAGAGTAGTCAACATCATCTATCTGGATAATAAACGTTAGAGGGAAATAGGTGACTCTAAGTCTAAGACCTTATCCTATCTCCGGGAACATCAACAGAGCACGATCAATGATCAACAGTGATATCTAGTACTCAAATCTACACGAAAAAGGTATAGAAGGGTAGTATGAGTACCAAAACAATAGGTACTAAGTAGGCATCATTGGCCAACTGAGATAAATTGTGATATAAGTATGATAGAATGCAAGATGACACAACTAAGTCAAGGTATAGAAAAACCTAAAGTAGCTCCACTATCATTGTTCATAGATAAGTATATGAATTAGAACAATAACATAACATAAAGCATCAACACATACAGCTATTACTACACAATTGGCTCTCATATGCCGATTGGTATGAAAAGTAAATAACTAATCAAAGACTCCTACACTCCTAGAGAGTACACTCATATATCGAATAAAGCAACCATTAATCACTTACAAATAACCAACTCGTTATTTAACCATCATTCCCCAAGTTACTAATATATAGTAACCTTATTATCCTTTATACACTAGACACCATTAATCAACTAGCCATCTCTTATCACTAATTCAATTATCGGCTAGTCATCATATATCCACTAGTCATTATTTATCAACTAACCATCATTTCTCAACTAGTAATTATATCACTAAAGTCTATTTATGTTATGCCACATTATAACTATTTTCTCATTTTCCAACTTAGCCAAATTTCTACTTTCAATTTGATAACCCGATATCATTCCTCATAAAAATTATGTCATCCTAGCATAAAATGTATATTCGAACAACAACAACAAACCCAGTGTATTCCCACATAGTGAGGTCTGGAGAGGGTAAGATGTATGCAGTCCATACCACTACCTCCGGAGAAGTAGTAAGGTTGTTTTCGATAGACCCCCAGCAAATAAATTTCATTACCAGGACTTGAACCTGGGTCTCTCGGGTAAGAGCTGAGTATCCTAACCAACTAAACTACAACAAATTGAAAAACTGATAAATATGATCAACAAGAAGACTCAAATCAATAATTATAATGAATAGCCAGACTTAAATCGGTAAATATAATCAATAGCCAACTCAAACCAGTAATTATAATCAATAGGCGGACTTGAATTAGTAAATAATCAAAAATGCCATTACCATACCTACTATCTTTATTTTTCTAATTATATTTACCATCACCACTGCCTTTCTAATTATATTTATTGCCACCACCGTTGTCACAGCACCACCATCATCAACCACTATCGGTCAATCCCTACTATCGACCAACTAATCTATCACAACTAGCACCACCACTAACTACCACTAATACATTATAACCTCCATATATCCTTCAATGGTCACCACCATTGTTAATAGTAATGCCACCTCTACCATCACTATCATCGCTAAAATTTTTCTCTACTAATAACAATCTCCACCATCACAACTAACAACATCTCCAACTAGCACCAATACATCATCAACCATCATGCATTTATTTTTCATCCATCATAATCAACACCTCCAACTACTAACATCAAGCAATGTCACATCACAACTACCACCACCACAATTAACTGCCACCATCATAACAGTCACTAAAATACCAACCATCACAACTATCACCACTAACATTACTAATCACTAACATCAATCATCTGCAACTACTATTATAAACCATCTCCACTATCACTAACAAACATAAATATATTTTTTCAATCAAATAATGATTTGTTGTATTAAATTACATACTTTACTAATATATAATTAGTTTTTTATTTGAATTATATTTTTTATTTTATTCTATTTACAAATAAATATTTTTTTGCACATTCAGATAATGAAAAACAAACCGTCTTAATCATTCAGTTTTTCGATGTAGAGACAACATCTTAATCATTCAGATGTGCATTCAGATTTAGATTTCTGAATCTTAAAAAAAGTATAGCCTAAGGAAACCTTCATAAGTATAAGAAACTGAGGCCAACTTTACCTAAGCATGAGTAATTAGAGTATTTATACTTAATCTTGAGTGAGCTAAGGCATTTCTCATGATAAACATGATAAATAGAGTCCAATTCACCTAAAGCATAAGGAAATAAGATAAGTGTTTAACTCTACAGTTTTAAAATGACCTAAATAGTTTAACTAACCCAAGTCTTATTTTCATCAATCCAATATCTAAAACCTATCCAAAATATAACAAAATATCACAATAATAATATGAAATAGATCAATAAAACAAGGGATAACCTAGCCTACCTCGACGTCGAAGAAAGCTCAACAAGCTATTAAAACACTACTTTTCCCTTTTGAGAAGCCTCCATAAGATTCCAAGATATCAAAAATACATTCTACTCATCAATATGAGAATAACAATAGTCATATTACACCATAGTACTTCAGGTCAAAAAATTACATCAAAACCTTATGTGGGTCCCACTAATGAAAATTGAGTTTCTAAAACCAAGTTAACATTCTTACATGATCAAGGAATCATTACGCTCAAAAATAGATAAAATAAAGCTAAATTAGGGATAAAATCAAGCGCTAACAGTTTTGGGGTTTTGTGCAAGAAATCAATAAAATCCACTAAGAAATGGGGTTCTGTGCAAGAAATCAATAAAATCCACTAAGAAAACGGTGAATTCTTATCTCAAATTAGAAAATAATCCAAACTAGAAAATAATCACTAAAATAAATATTAATCTAGATCCCAATCACCTACAAGCTTCAATCCCACCCAATCTTACTATATAGAGTTTAATCTCTCAAGAATTAGGTGAAATGGGTTAAATTGTAACATAAGGGGTCTATTTATACCCAGACCAAGCATTCAAGTGTCGCTATTGTGACTGAGGTATCATGATCGCTCCATATTGGGCATGAATACGCAAGTCATTATTGTGACCAGAGCCTTAACATTGCATAGGTTGTGCTAATTAGACATCCCAAAATCACACTAGATTTTTCACATCCAAAATGGGCTCGACCGGGTGCTCAATATTTGTTTGGAATATCATATATGCAAATGAACTATGTAACCATACCAAATTTCACATTACAGACTCAATAGAGCAATCAAATTTTCTATTTGAGGTCATTTTAACTAAATGTAGGTCCCATGCCCATATTTCATTCTCTAATATTTTTGACCAATAAGTCAAAATAAGCTCAAATGTGTCAAAACCCAAACCAAAGGTCCACACACACTAAAAAAAAGTTTTAGAGCTAGTGTCATAGTTAGAATTTACATACGAGGTCATTTCACTAAAGTTTTAACCCAGTTACCAATTGGAACCGGCAAAGACTTCAAAATAAGAAAATAACTCTAAAAATCAAATGAACTACCTAATAACCCAACTATCAGTTTTAGTAAGTTTAAATGACTTGAAACAATGAAATTTAGAAGAAATATGGAAAATAACCTAAAGAGTCATTACATATTCTCATGTTGATACATAGAGTATTATTTTGATAGTGTGGCATAGTGTGAAGGCTTCTTAGAAGGGGAAAGCTTTGATCAAGTGGACTTTATCGAGCTTTTGGTGATGTCCAGGTAAGCTAGGATAACTTTTATCTTATATTAAGCTTTATTATGATATTATTATAATATTATGCTAGCGATGGGTGGGGTTTTGTAGTTTGGTGGTTATTCTAATATTCTATGGGTAAAAGTTAGTCGTCTTAGGGTATTTTCATTGAAATT
>NW_025837256.1:0-1398 GCF_002878395.1 Capsicum annuum | reverse complement strand
AGAAATCAATTTATCCATCAGCTTCTCAAAGTTACCCTCGCAAGCATCGGACCATAAAAACTTTATCTTTTTCTAAATCAACTTAGTCCAAAGAGCACTAATAAATGAAAAACTTTCAAAAAATATCCTATAATACAAAGCTAAACCTAAGAAACTCTAAATGTCAATTGGAGTGGTGGGTCTAGGTTGCTTTTTTATCGTCTTAACTTTCTATGGATCTACCATGATCCCCTCACTGGACATAATATGACCCAAAAAGGTCACGACATTCAACAAAATCTCACACTTTTAAAACTTGGCATACAATTGTTGATCCTTAAAGAGTCTGCAACATTGTACGGAGGTGATTGACATGGTCTTCCTCACCCTTAGAATGTACCAAGATATAGTCAATAAACACAATCATGAATAAATCCAAGAACCGTCTGAATACCCAGTTTATCAAGTCCATATGCATTAGGGGCATTCATTCGCCCAAATGACAACATATAAAACTCATAATGATCATATCAAATTTGGAAGATAGTCTTAGGGATATTTGTCAGTCTTAGGGATATTTGTCTCCATACTTTTCAATAGATGATAACCTAATCAAAGATCAATCTTAGAAAAACACCTAGCACTCTAAAGATGGTCAAAGAGATCATCTATCCTAGGAAGTGGATACTTATTCTTCACCTTCACCTTATTCGGTTACCGATAATCTACACACATCCAAAGGAAACCATCATTTTAGGACAGATGAAACTCTTATCAAGAAGCTCCTTTAATTGCTCCTTAAGTTCTTTGATATCTACAAGAGCCATTCTGTAATGAGAAATAAAGACATGATGGGTATCCAATAGAAGATCAATCCTAAAGTATATTTCTATATTGGGAGGGATAACTAAAAGATCATCTAGACACACTTTAGGAAATTAATTTAAAATAGGGATAGATTGTAGAGAGACAACCTCAGAACTAGAATCTCTAACCCAAAGTAAATGGTATAGACACCCATTGGAAATTAACTTCCAGGCTCTAAGATTGAATCATCCCTTAGGAACCAAGGAACTTCCTTTCCATTCCCTTATAAGTTCATTTGGAATTTAGAAACTGACCTTTAGGGTCCTATAATCTAGAGATGCATAGCACGTGTGAACACAATCCATCCCCAAATCTTCAAAGCAAATACAATAACTGCCAATTCCAAATCATGGGTTGGGTAATTTCTTTCATGAACTTTCAACTAACTAGAAGTATAGGACACAACTTTTCCATACTGCATCAATGCATAAACTAGTCCCACACACAATGCATCACATTAAACAACAAACCCATCAGTACCCTCGGGCAGGGTAAAGATTAAAGCAGAAATCAATTTATCCATCAGCTTCTCAAAGTTACCCTCGCAAGCAT
>NW_025837255.1:0-2506 GCF_002878395.1 Capsicum annuum | reverse complement strand
CATGATCATCAAGATGATTTGTCTTGATTGCACAATCTGAAAGTTATGTTCTTAACTCAATTTTATTAAGCAAACAACTTTATGAATGGAAAACTGTTGGTTGACAATAAACGCGCATGTGATCATCTTATATTGATGCATCTTAATAGATCACATGATTAGTGAACGGACCCATATTCACCTTTTATACTTTTCAGATTTTAGGGGATCCAATCCCAATATTAGTTGGTCCAACCAATTTATTATTAGAACAAGCATCATTAAAAGTAATGGAAGAATTTTTAATTCTTCAATATATGTTACATACGTAGTATGCACATCTTTGGGATTTGCAATCGTTCATATCAATTTATGAACTTTTATACTAGTAAACTCCAAGTTTACCATGACATGTACCTTTATTCTTTAGTAAATTTCAGATTTACTATTACATGAATAAATTTCAGATTTACTATCTCAGAAGTAGATATCAAAATAACTTTTCTCAATTATTCAGCCTCTTTCAGAGGTGAGTTGTGATACCATCACAATCAAGTGCACGTTTGTATTAATAAGCTTCTCATTCCCCAGGAATGGAATATAATCATGCCTTAAGCGTATCAAATTCTGATAGCTACTACAAAAGCAAATTGAAGCATACATATGATTTATTGCTACCATATTCAGTTCAAGGAATGAAGCATATTTAATGGGACATGTTTCACCAAATACTCATTATTTTGCCTTAGTCATCATGATATCATCAATATGGTACATTGAGATTCAAACTCAACGTCTTATCCATATAAAGACATCTTAGGCGTAAATCGATGGAACTTGAACCCAACATCTTATCATCCCTTTTGATAATATTGTTCTTGAGAAATGAATTTAAAACATAAATTTTTTCAAACCAATTATTTTTCCTCAAATCCAACAATAGTTATATCATTAATAGAAAAATATAAATAACATATGGAATTACTAACCTTGACCTTTAGATTTATAATCTCACCTTATTTGACAGAGTCTCGTGCTGATAACGTGTTATGAAATATAAAAGTAAGAACAAGAAAGTATAAAGTAAGAACAAAAATAAATAGAGAGAGAAGAGGGAGTAATTCTTTATTTCTCTTTAGGATGAAATCATCATATTAAGAATATTATCAATAGAACTCCTCTATGTATAGGAAAAATACTCCTAGTTTCTGACTAAAAGACAGATACTTCAAATTCTGATAGATATCAACTAGATATACACATTCACTATAATATAAATACATTTATAACATTTTTTTTTCATATTTTTATCCTATGTGTAATATTTACCCGTGTAGCAAATCACGTGATTAATCCTTTTCTGGAGCTCGCTCCTTTTGAAAAAATTTCTCTGACACTTTCTATATATATTTGATACCATTTTAAGTAGTGAATGAGTTGATGTTTGTAGAGTGGGTACATTAAAATATTTGATAGCGTAGTAACCATTACAATCGACTCTATATCAGAAAGTGACTATTTTTTTAATGAAAAAAATACATAAAGTATCATACTTAAATATTAACA
Organism: Capsicum annuum; assembly: GCF_002878395.1. Taxonomy (NCBI): domain Eukaryota; kingdom Viridiplantae; phylum Streptophyta; class Magnoliopsida; order Solanales; family Solanaceae; genus Capsicum; species Capsicum annuum. The sequence continues at coordinate 961 of NW_025837255.1, read as the reverse complement.
ATAATAACAAACTCAGTATATTCCCACATAGTGAGGTCTGGAGAGGGTAAGATGTACGCAGTCCATACCTCTACCTCTAAAAAAGTAGAAATGCTGTGTCCGATAGACCCCCGACTCGAGACACGAAATACTACACAAATACATAGTAAAGCATACTTAAATATTAAATTACAAAAAATATCAACACTTTTATTAAATTACATTTTGTAGCATATATATTTGTATGTATTTGTATTTTTGTAGCAACAGTTTGCAAAAATACAAAATACATATCGATCATAAGAGCAGTAAAAATCATATGTATTTGTATTTTTGTAGCAACAGTTTACAAAAATACAAAATACAACTTACTAGATTATGTAATTATAAAACTGTTGTTATTAAACTCATAATTAAAGAGATAAATATGTTATTTCTGAATTTTGCTCTTTTTTAATTTTGTAATGGATACAAAATATGCGTTGAGATTTTATTTGATGACCCAAGAGATTTGGGTTATATCTATTAAGTATGTACATGAAGGCCATCAAACAACAAAATAACAGTGTTTGTCTGGTATTCCACATGCTAATGGAACACAAACTCGATGACTAATCTAAGTGATGTTGCTCACTTGGCTTTCCTAGAGATTTATTATCCAGTTAATCAATTTTCAAAATTTTTATGACAGAAAAAGTATGTTGATGCCAATTCAAAGAATGACAATAATAATATATTCAGTGTAATTTCATGAAAGATAAATTTTAATTATAAATTTTAATTTTCTTGATGGAATACTGTTGATGTTAACAAAAGCAACTGTTTTATTCTCTGTTTTTATTGAATTTTTTTTTTTAAAAAATAGTTTTATCAAATTGGCATGTTATCACAACAAAGATTTTAAACTAATGTCATCTGCACAAAAAAAAATATATATATATATCCTTAAGCCCTTTTAATGTATTAAAAAATATATTAGTAA
>NW_025837254.1:0-1694 GCF_002878395.1 Capsicum annuum | reverse complement strand
GTAGTTATAGAATAACCTCAGTAATGTTATGAACAGTTGTACCCAGTTAGTTACAAAACTCAATGAAACTCAGTATCATTCTAGCTCAGCTCAATATCATGAATAGTGTATCCAGTCAGTTAACAGAACTCAGTCCAGTTCAGTCAGTTAGCACGATCAGTAATAGTTTAGTCAAGCCTATTACAGTCTAGAAATTACTTCAGTGTCTATTCAGTTGGGAGTAGGAATTAACACCGAACGAACCCAAGGAAAGGGGTATTCCTGCCAGCAGTGGGTTTAATCCTTAGTAGTAATCCCTGTATTACAGAACTACGCATCCAATATAGGTTGAGATATCTTCCTACTAGACTAGTGTTGATACATCTCATACGAGTTTTCCTGCCAGCGAGGGTTGATGAAATATCTTTCTGCCACAGAGACTTAACTCACAGCCATTGTTAGTATCCCTTGGCAATGTGTTAACACCCTTCCAACTGGGGTCACAAGTTGGACCCCAACTCAGTTTATATTCGGGGTATGTAGGTTAAATAAACACTCCCACAGATCAGTTATTAAAATTAGGACTATGAGACACAGTCACCCAGCTCAATATAGAAGTCAGTTTAGTTCTACAGAATTAGGACTGTCAGAAACAATCACCCAGTTATCAGTAACTCAATTATCAGAAAATTAGTTATCAATAATTCATTTCTTAGAAATCTCAGTTACAGTAAAGTAGATTTACATGTAACATTGCATAATTAGTATTTACAACAGTTTCAGCTATATATGTACTCTCATTCAGTTATACTCATGTTACTTAGTCAGTTATTGTTTCTTAGTCAGTTATTGTTCATGCATATGAACCCTTGTATATCAGCCTACCTTAGCATACCTGTACATTCAAAGTACTGACACATATGCTTTCTTTTGCGCTATGATGTCTTATATCATAGGCTTAGATGTATGGGCTCCTGACCATACTTAGTAGCCCAGTCTATCTACAACAGATTTAGTAGTGAGTCCTCATAGTTCGAGGACAGAGTTACCATTTCAATAGTTCAGTATATTCAATATTTAGAGTTAGTTGGGGACTGATACACCCAAATTACAACTCTCGTTAGAAAGTGTAAGCGGTCGCTGTCAAATATAGAACCCAACTAGGTTGGGTGTCGAATCCCACAGGGAATACTACGGTCACTAAGTATTGCAATTATTATTAGACTGTTGATCGAAGGTTCCAAGATAAGGGGGGTTTTTGTTTAAGTGCATAGTAATAAGATTAATGTAACGAATGAGAAGATATGTGTAATAATATTTGATCACAGAGAATGATAAGTTAGGGTTATGTCCACCTTGTAGCTTCTACTTCTCTATTAACTATGAGTAATACAGATTTTATGCATGCATACACTTATAGAGAGACGTATTCTAATTCAAAATCCAAGTGTTTTTCAACCATCAAGGATTTATTCACCTTAGTTCTTTCGAATCTAAAGGGTACAACAAATTGTACGAAATCTCCAAGAAGTTAATCTTGCTAGGGAATTAACGTGTAAATTAGAGGTTGGAAACCCTAATTTCTCATCACACTCTCTTTTTCAAATAGTAACTTTTCTATCGAACAAGTTATTGCTATAATGGTGCATTCCCTATGTTTGCAACCACGAGAATTCAATCAAAATGAAAAGAGTAATGATATAAGTGGCGTGACA
>NW_025837253.1:0-1574 GCF_002878395.1 Capsicum annuum | reverse complement strand
CGCTTCATATCAAATTTATCTTAAATTTATTAAGGTAATAAAATCTCAAGAAACAAATCTACATTTAAAGTTAAATTAACTATTGAATATTATAAATAAGAAACATAAGACTGCTTAGTGTTGTAGTCATTTGTAAGACAAAAACTTTCACAACTGTCATGGTAAAGTTCTATAATGATTAGGTTTGCATCTTTGTGAAATGAATATTTATTTAAGCGAATGTTATAAAGTTTATGTTCATACATTTTATTTTATGGCCTATTCACACACACACACACGATGCATGCATGCACGCATGCACACACACAAAAACACACACACACATATAAAACCTATTTATATTTTTTGGATGTTGTCAATCGTATGAACATCATCAAATGAAAATTTTGCTCTAAAATTTAAAAATAAATATATTTTTATATTCAATCATACATACGTGGAACCTTTATAGTTTAAATTATTATTAATAAAAGAAATTTTACTTTTGATATGTCTATGTACTAGCTAATTAGAAATTTTTTATTTGATACACGCGTATTGAAGATTGCAATCATGAATTTACCTCTGGCTCATATGTATCTTGGAGGTATATTTATTAGGCTTGTTTTTTCTAGTCTTTTCTTTTAGTGTGTGTTTATTTTATTTATTTATTACTTGTAATTTAGTCTCTTATGAATATCATCTGTTTTTGTTATAGGAAAGTAATGTGAACTGCAATATCAATTTTTTTCCTTTAATGCTGGAAAATTCAAAAATGTAAAAAAAGAACGTTATGTGGTGGAAAATTATTATTATTATTATTATTATTATTATTATTATTATTATTATTATATCTTTTCTTGAGTTGTTAAGGCACATTTAAATTCTCTCTTATCATGAAATATTAATTATAACTCATTTGTTATCTAAATAAATGCAGGCTCGCTATCCACGTGATAGAATGCCAATGTTGCATCGTTCATCTTCTACCTCAGCAGTATATCTCATTCCTAATTTATTTATAGTAATTTAAGTAGTCACTTTTTTCTCAAAAAATAAATTTTGATTCCTACCCATGCATGGATGATATGTCTTGGGTCATTCCTCCATTGATTTAGTACTCTTATACCGATTTAAATTAGGTTTTAAAAATTATTTAGCAGAATTCCACAATATATTTTTATAATAAAATTTATATTTGGGCATAAGGTTATTTATTGATGGATTATTTATGCTTAAGGTATAATAATGTCTTTCGCACTAATTGAATGGCCGGTTTGGTAAGGGTTCTCGAATCTAAGGTAGAGTCAGGTATGTGTCCGCACGATCCGTGATTTGGATCGTGACAGAGGCTCATTGTAGAAACACATTGTATGACACTAGTTAAAATAAGATAAAAAAGTATTTATTATGTGGATGCAATATCATTACTATAAACTAAATTTTCTACCCAATTTAAAAGTTCACACATTTAATCTCGCTTCATATCTAATTCATCTTCAATTTATTAAGGTAATAAAATCTTGAAAAATAAATCTTCAGATAAAGTGAAATTAAATATTGAATATTATAAATAAGAAACATAAGACTGCTTA
>NW_025837252.1:0-1388 GCF_002878395.1 Capsicum annuum | reverse complement strand
TAAGTATAGGGACGTTAAAGGTGATTTTTTCTTTTGACTGTGGGTTTATTTTGATACTTATTCACTTGAAAATGGTAAAGTGTAGGGACTTTTAAGGGGATTTTTTGTTTTGAATAAGGTTTCGTTTAGATACTTAGTCACTTGAAAATGGTAAGGTAGAGGGACTTTAAAGGGGATTTTTGGTTTTGAATGTCGTTTGATTGGTAACTTAGTTACCTAAAAATTGTGAAGTGTAGGGACTTAAAAGAGGATTTTATATTTTGTATGTGGTTTGGTTTTGATACTTAGTCACTTGAAAATGGTTAAGTGTAGAGACTTTAAAGGAGATTTTGTGTTCTGAATATGGTTTGGATTTTATACTTAGTCACTTGAAAATATTTAAGTATAGATACTTTACAGGGGATTCTTTGTTTTGAATGTGGCGTGGTTGGTGACTTAGTTACTTGGAAATGGCTAAATGTAGGGACTTTAAATAGGATTTTTGTTTTTTTTAATGTGGTTTTGTTTTAATACTTAGTCACTTTTAAATGGTTAAGTGTAGGGACTTAAAGGAGATTTTATTTTTTGAATATGGTTTGGTTTTGATACTTAGTCACTTGAAAATGGTTAAATGTAGGGACTTTAAAAGATATTTTTTGTTTTGAATATTTTTTGCTTTTGATAATTAGTCACTTGAAAATGTTTAAGTATAGAAACTTTACAGGGGATTCTTTGTTTTGAATGTGGCTTGGTTGGTGACTTAGTTTCTTGAAAATGCTTAAATGTAGGGACTTTAAATAGGATTTTTTTTTAATGTGGTTTTGTTTTGATACTTAGTCACTTTTAAATGGTTAAGTGTTGAGACTTAAAGGAGATTTTGTGTTTTGAATATGGTTTGGTTTTGATACTTAGTCACTTGAAAATGTTAAGTGTAGGAACTTTAAAATAGATTTTTTGTTTTGAATATGGTTTGCTTTTTGTAATTAATCACTTGAAAATGTTTAAGTATAGAGGCTTTAAAGGGGATTGTTTGTTTTGAATGTGGCTTGGTTGGTGACTTAGTTACTTGAAAATGGTTAAATGTAGGGACTTTAAAGAGGATTTTTGTTTTTAATATGGTTTTGTTTTTATACTTAGTCACTTTTAAATGGTTAAGTGTAGGCACTTTAAAGGAGATTTTGTGTTTTGAATATGGTCTGGTTTTGATACTTAGTCACTTGAAAATGGTTAAATGGAGGGACTTTATAAGAGATTTTTGTTTTGAATATGATTTGAGTTTGATAATTAGTCACTTGAAAATGTTTAAGTATAGAAACTTTAAAGGGAATTCTTTTTTTTGAATGTGGCTTGCTTTTGATACTCAGTAACTTAAAAATGGTTAAGTATAGGGACGTTAAAGGTGATTTTTT
>NW_025837251.1:0-1073 GCF_002878395.1 Capsicum annuum | reverse complement strand
GCGTTAGAAGTCTTGGAGTAACTGACAAAGTTGTCGCCATGTGACTAGGAGGTCGTGGGTGTCCGATGCACATATCAGAGTTCGACTAAATTTGAATTCACATAAAAAGGTGTTTCCTATCAGAGACGATGTGGAATTACTGATAAAATTCATGTTAGAAGTCTTGGAGTAACTGACAAAGTTGTCGCCATGTAACCAGGAGGTCGTGGGTGTCTGATGCACGTATTAGAGTTCGACTAAATTTGAATTCACGTAAAAAGGTGTTTCCTATCAGAGATGATGTGAAATTACTGATAAAATTCGCGTTAGGAGCCTTGGAGTAACTGGCAAAGTTGTCGCCATGTGACCAGGAGGTTGTGGGTGTCTGATGCACTCATTAGAGTTCGACTAAATTTGAATTCACGTAAAAAAGTGTTTCCTATCAGAGACGATGTGAAATTACTGATAAAATTCATGTTAGAAGTCTTGGAGTAACTGGCAAAGTTGTCGCCATGTGACCACGAGATTGTGGGTGTCTGATGCACGTATTAGAGTTCGACTAAATTTTAATTTATGTAAAAAAATGTTTCCTATCAAAGACGATGTGAAATTACTGATAAAATTCGCGTTAGGAGACTTGGAGTAACTGGTAAAGTTGTCGCCATGTGACCAAGGGGTGTAGGTGTGTGATGCACGCATTACAGTTCGACTAAATTTGAATTTATGTAAAAAGGTGTTTTCTATCCAAGACGATTTGAGATTAAAGATAAAACTCGCGTTAGGAGTCTCGGAGTAACTGACAAAGTTGTCGCCATGTGACCAGGAGGTTGTGGTTGTCTGATGCACGTATTAGAGTTCGACTTAATTTGAATTCACGTTAAAAGGTGTTTCCTATCAGATACGATGTGAAATTACTGATAAAATTTGCGTTAGAAGTCTTGGAGTGGCTGACAAAGTTGTCGCCATGTGACCAGGAGGTCGTGGGTGTCTGATGCACGTATCAGAGTTCGACTAAATTTGAATTCACGTAAAAAGGTGTTTCCTATTAGAGACGATGTGAAATTACTGATAAAATTCGCGTTAGAAGTCTTGGA
>NW_025837250.1:0-4978 GCF_002878395.1 Capsicum annuum | reverse complement strand
TTTTTTTCCTCGATTGTTATTAGAAGTTATGATAAGGAGAGTTTAAGAAAACTCATATTCCATTCTTAGTAACTCTTGAAAATTTTATTGTATAAACTATCACTTCGCATACTGAGTTGTATCAATGTTGTGATTCGTTACCCGAATTCCATATTCAGATCATACCTAAATTTTTTTTCCTCGATTGTTATTAGAAGTTATGATAAGGAGAGTTTAAGGAAACTCATATTCCATTCTTAGTAACTCTTGAAAATTTTATTGCATAAACTATCATTTTATAGTTCTATATGTATGATCGATTCATGAACGTTTCAAGTGAGTTTTAAACTCTCAACATAAATCAGCTCCTTGTAGTCAATTAAGTTAGCGCAGAACTCAGTTTTATGATAGAAATTTTATCATTTTAGCTCAGCTATATTCTTCATTATCTAACACGTTATGTCTACATTATTCTATTTGATTCTTACGTATGTGTTCATATTTCATAGTAGTGTGGCACAGAGGCTAACCTCCACGATATTAGCATGGCATGGAGGCTAACCTCTGCTATATTGACGTGACATGCCAATGTTTTAATTCTTTCAATTTTTTATTTTATCAAGTAGGGTGAGGGGCTTTGGGTCCTTTACCCCTTCTACGACCTTAGTCTCGTTATCTCATGATTCGTGTTTGTATAATTTACTTAGTGATTCCATGAAGGATTTTTTTATTCCTAAATGTGTTTTATTGAGGGATAATTCCTAATGTGGAGCTACATACTTTATTCTATACTTCCAAAGCTTCAATAAGTCCTTACCCATCATTCGAGGATAAATGATTCCAAGGGGGTGAAAATGTAACACCACATATTTTTGGGCTAGAATTCAAACCGTCATTCCTACATGTATGAACTCTAATCCAATGATTTGTATATGAATATAACTATCATGATCATTTACCTAGTGTGTAAAGAGATTTCAAGGTGAAGAATGTTTATAGAAAACACTTAGAGTGAACTTGAGTTAAGAACTTTTATTATCAACCAAATTTTGGTATTCAATCCTACCAGGGTTAACCTTGAGTGTGTATAACTTCTGGCATATTTGGAATTTTGGAGCTTAAGACCCACAATATTAATATAATTGAGTCATCTTTCCAACACATCTGATTTTGCCTTAATTCGATACCCGAGCAAAAAGTTATGAGCATTTTTGTGAGGACCAGTGAGGGTGCGCGATAAGGGTGTATCATGCCTTTTGTGCTCTGCGATTTTGACGTGGCACGCCCCTATTTTTAGAAATACTAAAACCCTTTTTTCTCTTTAGTTTTTTGAGGGTAAACTAGTCATTTATGTTTTAAATCATCCTATAACTGATATAAACGTGATTTTATTATCCCATAACCCAATACATAATCCCTTTCCTCCCAAATTCTCAAGAACACAAAATAAGGGTTCTTCTCCAAAAAAAAAATTCAACTTCCAAGGTCCCAAATCCAAGTTCCCTTCAAGAAGTCAAGAAATTCAGGTATGTAGGATATTCTTCAATGGGTTTCTTTCGCCCATTGAGTCCGAAAGTTTCCCCAAATTCATAAGTTTAATTCTATTTTGATTTAAGGTTCCATGAAAAGCATGAATTTCTTAATTATTCAATTTAACTTTTGAATTCTACCATGAATAAATATTCCTCCATAAATTTAAATATGATTTAGTCTCCCAACCATTTTATATTCTGAGGCAGTGAGCCTCTGCGATAAGGCTGCGTTACGGAGGCTAATCTCCACAATATTGGAGTGCCACGGTAGTGTTTTAATTTCTTCCAGTTTTTTATTTTCTCATGTATGGTGAGGGGCTTTAGGTCCTTTACCCCTTTTACGATCTTAGTCTCGTTGTCTCATGATTTGTGCTTGCATAATTTACTTAGTGATGACATAAAGCCCTTTTCTTTTGATTCATAAATGTGTTTTGTTGAGGGAGAATTCCTAATGTGGAGTTACAAAATTTATTCCATACTTCTAAAGCTTTAATAAGTCCCTGCACATCATTCAAAGAAAATGATTCCAAGGGGGAGATAATGTAACACCCCGCATTTTCGAGCTAAAATTTGAACAGTCGTTCCTATGTGTATAAACTCCAATTCAGTAATTTTTATATGAATATAAGTGTCATGACCATTTACCTAGTGTTTAAAGGGCCTTCGAGGTGAAGAATGTTCATAGAAAACACTTAGAGTGAATTTGAGTTAAGAACTTTTGCTATCAACCAAATTTTGGTATTCGATCTTACCAAGGTAAAATTTGAACATGTATATCTTCTAAAATATATGGAATTTTGGAGCTTAAGACCAACCAAATTAAATATAATTGAGTCCTCTTTCCAACACATCTGATTTTGCCTTAATTCAATACCCGAGTGAAAAGTTATGAGCATTTTTATGAGGAACCAGTGAGGGTACGCGATAAGGGAGTGGCCCTATGTGCTCCGCGATTTTGGCATTGCACGCCCCTATTTTTAGACATGCTAAAACCCGCATTTCACTTTGGTTTATTGAGATTAAACTAATCATTTACACCCTAAATTATCCTATAACTTATATAAATGTGATTTAATCATCCCATAACCCCAAATACACCAAATATACAATCCTTTTTCTCCCAAATTCTCAAAAACACCAAATAAGGGTTCTTCTCCAAAAAAACCTCAACTCCCAAGGTCCCAAATCCAAGTTCCCTCAAGAAGTCAAGAAATTCAGGTATGTGAGATATTCATCAATCGATTTCTTTCACCCATTGAGTCCTAAAGTTACTTTAAATTTTCAAGTTTAATTCTATTTTGATTTAGGGTTCCATTAAAGCATGAATCTCTCAATTCATCAATTTAATTCTTGAATTCTACCATGAATATGTATTCCTCCATAAGTTTAAACATGCTTTAGTCTCCCAACTATATTATATCTCAATATTGAATAAATTGTAGCACTCTTGAGTTCAATTCATGAAATTTCCTCAACGTGTTATAATTTTTGATAATTCTATATTTACTGTATTTTCAGTGCTGGCGGGTTATGAGCATCCGATACCTAGATATTCATACATGTTACAGATTTCAATTTACAAGTCATTCAGATCATGTTTGTTTCATTATACTCAGATTATTATCATGTTAAGCATTTATCAGTCTGCATCATATTAAACCTTCATAATTATTAGTGCCAGTTCAGTTGAGGTAAAACTTAGTACTGAGCGAACCTAAGGTAAAAGGCTTACTTTCCATCTTAGGGTGAGACCTTTAATAGCAGTCCCTAAGTTCCTAAACTACATAACCAACTTAAGTTATGAGAGGGTGACACCCAATTCCTCCAGGGCACCAATTTAGTGGATCCACACAACCAGTGTCAGTACCCATGGTAAGGTATTGCACTCTTCCAAATGGGTTTATAGGTTGACTCCAATCAGTTCAAATTGGGGCATATTGGTAAATATTAGCTCCCATCATTTTATTTCAGTATTCAAACCATACCAGTTTAGGTTTGTATGAACAAGTGCTCATATATCAGTTATTTAGTTATTCAGATCATTTCAGCACATGTTTATGCTTGGTCTTGCATTCATTTTACATGTTCATACATCTATGCTCAGTATTCATACATGATCCTCAATATGATTTTACAGCCTATTCAGCATTAACTTGAGATTTACATATAGTATTCATGTTTCTACCGCTTTTTAGTTTATAGAAATATTTTAGCTCATGATTTAGAAATTTCACTATGACTTACAGTTCTTTTTATGTATAGATCTTTTTTATATGCATATTTCAGTAAAAGGGTTTATGTCCTCAATTTTAAAGCAATGTTTTAAGTATTTTCATGATTAGTGCATGTCTCACATACTCAGTACATTCCAAAGTATTGACCACATATATGCGTTTGTGGATATATTTCTTCACGATATAGGTACTAGTTGTATCCCATAACACCATGATCAGAAGCACACAACTTCCAGAAAGCAGGTGATGAGTTCTCTTGATTTGAGCACTCGAGTCAATCTAATTTCAGTATTATATTTTTATTCAGTCGTATTGATTAGGGATGGCTGGGGGTCATATCCCGGCTACCTATAGTCAGTATTAGTAGAGGCTTCATAAACAGTCAGTCAAAGTTGGTGTATTTAGTTTCAGTCTAGTTGTATCCCACAACACAATAATCAGACAGCACACAACTTCCAACAAGACTCAAGTCAACTCTAGTTCCAGTATTATATTTTTATTCAGTCATATTGATTAGAGATGGATGAGGGTCATGTCCTGGTTACCTATAGTCAGTATTAGTAGAGGCTTCATAGACAGTCAGTCAAAGTTGATGTATTTAGTTTCAGTTTTCTTTGTATATCCAGTGTTATAAGCTTTTGAATAGTTTTTCATTGAACAAGTTCAACTAATGACATTTCTTCTGCTTATTGCTTATATTTTTATGTATTTATTTAGTTGCTCATGAATTATGCTAGTATCATGGGTTAGCTTAGGATTACTTGTGGTTCTAAGTATCGTATGACGTCCAAGGGGTAGTCTCTGGGCGTTACATATATATTGGGTATGAATCTCTTTCCATTATAAAATATTTGGAACCTATGATAGGAAGTATATTTACGGCAAGATTTGATGATTGCCATTTGATGAATCATTATACCCAATACTAGGGGGAGAGCATAAGTAGGTGAAACATGAGATAGAATGGAATGCAGTATCACTATATTATTTAGATCCTCGAATAAATCAATGTGAGCAAAAGGTTCAAAAGATGATTTAATTCCAAAATATTAGAAATCAACTGCTAGATGTATTTTGTAAGACCCTGTAAAATTTTTACCATTTTATTTTTGACCCTACTGCATGTGTAAAGTTAATTTTTTACTTGAATTATGATTAGGGGTGTTAGAAGGGTGTTTTAAAATTTTTTTGGAATTTTTGAAAGAAGTTCGGAGCCATTTTGTGATTTAAGGT
>NW_025837249.1:0-1862 GCF_002878395.1 Capsicum annuum | reverse complement strand
CTGAACAGTATCTTATATCTATGCTGAAGATCTAACTTCGCTGACATGTTAACTATGAAAGCTCCAGACTCTATCAAAATATGAAAGAATCTTTTTAATTTCTTGACTTGGTTCCAAAATGGAGGTACAGTCGAGTTCAATAGACTTATGTTAACCTTGTCTCTGTGACACCGTCTAGTAAGTTGTGCTTCTCTAGCCCGTATTGATGATGAGAAAAGGGCGAATTTCCGCACAATTAGAACTTCTAGACACAAAGGTTCAACATAAGGTTATTAAATCTCTGACAGGCCCCATGTTTGGGTAAAAGAATCGTCCATACAGTCATAAAATTACTTTAGATTCTTTCCTATTTCGGTTGGTGCTTTGGTTCGGTCTTCCGACTTTGGCTTAATCCGATATTATTATATGGTCTGGTAGGCTGAGTGGCATACCCCAGCCTAATAGATCCTGTAAATGGTAGATTTTTAGGACATAATATTTCTCAAGGTTTTATTGAACCTATATAACGAGTTCTAGAATTTGCTAAAAAATTCCCTGATGTTATTACTGATAAAAAACAGCTTCAAAGATTCCTCGGTAGTCTTAACTATATTTCCCCTTTTTACAAGAATTTGTCTAGAGACTTAGCCCCTTTATATGATAGACTAAAAAAGGATCATAAGACTCCTTGGACTCAAGCACACACTGATTTAGTAAAATTAATAAAAAATAGAGTTCAAACCCTTCCTTGTACTTCTCTTGCAAACCCTAACTGGTTAAAAATTGTTGAAACTGACGCTTCAAATATCGGCTATGGCGGAATACTTAAACAAGTTAATCCCCATACAAAGACGGAATGTTTGATTCGATTTTATTCTGGTAAATGGACAGAAAGTCAGAAAAAATACGCCACGGTAGCTCATGAAATGCTAACTATTGTTAAATGTGTTTTAAAATTCCAGGATGATTTGTATAACCAAAAATTTATAATTCGTACTGATGCTCAATCAGTTAAATTTATGTTTAATAAAGACTTCAAACATGATGCTTCTAAATTAATATTTGCACGGTGGCAAGCTCAATTAGCCCCGTTTGATTATGAAATACAATATAAAAGGGGTAGTGAAAATTCTCTGCCTGATTTTTTATCTAGAGAATATCTTTTATGAGTTTTTACACATATTTCCTCTCTGAAAAAATTATAATAACTATTATCAAATGCATTCCTTTGAATGAAGATATTCATTTTTTGATCTTAGAAACTCTAATTCATCGTTTAATAGCAGAAGAATTTGAAAATCACAATGAATTCATTGACAACGAAATCTATTGGTTTGACATTGACTTAAGTGATTAATGTTTACAGATATCATGAAACTCTTTCTACACTTCTTCTCTGAAAAGTTCTTACTCACCTTTATAAAGGCAGTTCCTCTGAATATGGATTTACACATGCTCATATTACGGAAAGTTATTGACGATCTTATTACAAAAGATACATTTTATGAAGATCTCGTCGAATATATGTCATGGTATGCTGATCCAACTCCTGATCCAATTTTTGAAATAATGCAGTATGGATCCTCCTTGGCAAATCGCCAAAGGTAGAGGTCGAGGTGGAAGGAATCAACATTCTTCATATCGAGGTGGAAGAACAAACCCTTCATATTTTGACCGACAAAATTCTGCATATAGCTCTGCAAGTTCTAATTTTCCCATTTTACAACAAGGGAATAGAACTTTGATCAATTCAAAAATTCATGGAGATGTATCATCTTCATCAAAAACTCTGAATATTGGCTCTTCTGTTCATTTAGAAGACATTCCTGAAAATCATCCATTATACAAACAACTGCAATCCTATTTATCAGATCAACAAAAAA
>NW_025837248.1:0-4858 GCF_002878395.1 Capsicum annuum | reverse complement strand
TTATTCAGCTCTAAATCCATGGCTTCTCTCATGGTTGCTGAACTTTAAATGGTATCAAAGCCACCGATCTAGTATTCTTATTCCTCGCCATTTTTTTTCTCTCCTGCAAAACCCAGTTTGAAGTTTTTTTTTACAATGGGAGATACGACAACTAATCGAGCCTACAGACACGCCAGGCATAACACTGATTGCAGTTCAGTTGACCGGAGCAGAGAATTATGCATTTTGGAGCAGGTATATGAAAATTGCACTGTTAGGGAAGAACAAACTTGGTTTTATTGATCGAAGTTGGGTGAAATCTATGTACACTGGAGCATTATTGAAGCGATGGGAAAGATGCAATGCAATCGTTTTGTCCTGGATTATGAATGTTGTTTCGAAAGAGTTGATGACTGGGATTGCATATGCATCTGATTCACGCAGAGTTTGGGAGAATTTGAGGGAGAAATCTGACAAAGAGAACAGTATGAGAACATTTCATCTGCACAAGGAGATCGCCTTTCTTACTCAAGGTACACAAACAGTTTCAGTTTATTTCTCTAAACTCACAGTTCTATGGGATGAATTTGATGCCTTGATTCCTCCTCCAACCTGTAATTGTGAGACATCTCAAGCCTTTGCTGTGCATATTCAAAAGCACAGGATCTTCCAATTTCTTACTGGATTGAATGATTCATACTCTAGGGCTAAGAGTCAGATTCTTATGATGCAGCCACTACCTGGTTTAAACCAAATTTATGCTCTAATCATCCAAGAGGAGAGCCAAAGGTCATTGACTAAGGCTGTGCAGGAAGTAGACATTAATGAATCTACTGTGTTAATGTCAAATAGACCAAAACAAGGGTTCAAACTTAATAGAACTGATCAGTTCTGTGATTATTGTGAAAAGCCTGGTCACACTAGAGCTGTATGTTTTCAGTTACATGGTTATCCTAATGAGAGAAGAGAACAAACTAGTAAACCTCAGAATGAGAGAGGCTACCAGAATATTCAGAATACACGGAACTATCACAATAATAGAGGTTTTCAGAATGATAGATATGCTAATGAAAGGAGGTTTAATAATGAGAAGAGAACTAACAGAAGATATCAGCAGCATGATGTGGGTTTCTTTGATCAGAGACAACAGGTAAGGTCCAATCCCAAAGCTGCAGCCCACTATGTGAATGAGGAAACACCAAGTGTAAGCTCAACTCAGTCTACTCATGATCAATTAGCACCAATTTTTTCACCAGAACAATACCAACAGATTCAGCAAATGATCAATAGTAGACAAGAAAGTGATGCTCAGGCCAATACAGAGCACTTCCGGATCAAACACAGGTATCTCTATGTCCCTACTATCTAGGTTGATGGGAACACAATGGGTAGTAGACACAGGAGCATCTAATCATATGGTCTCAAGGTTAGATATATTACATGACTCTAGTCTGTTAGCTATAATTGGCTCAGTACATTTGCCAAATGGTGATAAATCTGACATCACTCACACAGGCTCTGTGAACTTTTTGAAGGATCATCAAATCAACAATGTTCTTTACGTTCCTAACTTCAAGTTTAACTTGCTTTCAGTATCTAAGTTGACTAAGGAGTTGAAATGTATGGTCGGATTTTATCCTGAAATGTATGTCTTTCAGGATCTCTGCAATGGCAGGGTATTGGGGATTGGTAGAGAATCAGATGGATTGTACTTGTTTGGAGATGTTGATCAGCAGAATATTACTTCTAATAAGGACACTCTGTCATCCAGACCAGTTGCAAAGAACTCTATTTCATTGGTTGTTAGGCACAAAAAGCTTGATCACATACCCTTATCAGCTCTACAGAAGATTGAGAGATTCCAGCATAGTAGAATCAATAAGTCATGTGATTTTTGTCCCGTGTGTCCCTTAGCCAGACAGAGTAAACTTCCCTTTCCAATAAGTGTTAGTACATCTAGTGTTGTATTTGATTTGTTGCATACAGATGTCTGGGACCATATAGAGTTCCTACTGTTGATGGCAAGAGATTTTTTCTTACTGTAGTAGATGACTTTTCTAGACTTACTTGGTCTTCTTAATGAATTCCAAGGAAGAAACTTGTTGGATATTACAAAATCTTTTCTCTGATTTAAACTCAATATAATTCTGTTGTTAAAACACTTAGAACTGACAATGGCACAGAGTTCATAAATCATTCAGTTAAGGATTTCCTGATTTCTCAAGGTACAATCCATCAGACTACACGTGTGTACACACCCCAACAAAATGGTATAGTCAAAAGAAGACACAAATACATCCTAGAGCTAGCTAGAGCTTTGAGGTTTGAAGCTGCTATACCTCTTCATTTATGTGGTAAATGTGTTTTCACTGCAGTTCATATTATAAATAGGTTGCCTTCTACTGTATTAGGAGGTAAATCTCCTTTTGAAATGTTCTTCAAAATTGCTCCTCCTTTTGATCATTTAAGAGTATTTGGCTACTTAGCTTATGCATGAATGTCAAGAGATAAGATAAGTTTGCATCTCGAGCTTTACCAACTGTTTTCATGGGATATTCAGCTACAAAGAAAGGTTACAAGTTATTCAATCCTCATACCAGAAAGTTCTTATTCAGCAGAGATGTAGTTTTTCATGAATCAATCTTTCCCTTTAAGCACCTGAAAATAAACCATGAACCTTTATTCCCTACTTTGGAGATTCCTGATGATGCTCTACTTGATTCATCCTCCTTTCCTCCATCTCCAGTTGTCTATCATGATGCTCCTTTAGAGTCAACAGCACCTGATATTCTTAAAGAGTCCCCTGTTGCTCATATTGATGATTTACCACCTGTTGATGCTGAACCCACCTCCTTGAGACATTCTTAAAGAGTCAGAACTACCCCCTCTTGGTTAAAGGACTATGTAGTGAACACTTGTGCCTATCCCATGGCCCATTACTTGAGTTATGACTCTGTGACTCCCACCTATGCTAAGTGTCTACCTACTCAGACAACTGACTTAGAACCTCAACATTACACTGTTGCTGCCAGAGATCCTCGATGGGTTCATGCCTTGCAGCAAGAAATAACTGCACTTGAAGAGAATGGTACTTGGGATATTGTTGATTTACCTCCTGGTAAAGCTGCTATTAGCTGCAAGTGGGTGTTTAAAATTAAATATAACGCTAATGGGGATGTGGAGAGGTTTAAGGCTAGGCTTGTTGCTAAAGGTTTTAGCCAAAAGGAGGGTCTTGACTATACAGACACATTTTCACCTGTGGCTAAAATAGTGACAGTCCAATTTGTTATTGCTGTTGCAGCTTCTCAATATTGGCACATCTATCAGATGGATGTGTACAATGCTTTCCTTCAGGGTGATCTGCTGGAGGAAGTTTATATGGAATTACCTGCTGGTTTTGATTCTTCTTCATCATTCTCTTCCTTTCCCAAGGTCTGCAGGTTAAAGAAATCTTTGTATGGCCTGAAACAGGCCTCAAGACAATGGAACTTGAAGCTCACTACTGCCTTGATTGACTTGGGTTTTACTCAAAGTCATTTTGACTATTCTCTTTTTACCCAACTACATGGTTCAGATGTTGTTGTAGTTCGTCTATGTGGATGATCTTTTGATCACTGGGTTTAATTCTACCTTGCTTGACTCCAACAGAAATGCACTGCTTCAGAAGTTTAAGATGAAGGATTTGGGGCCTTTGAAATTTTTTCTTGGCATTGAGTTTGCTAGGAATGCGTCTGGCATCTTGATGAACCAACGGATGTATGCCCTTGAGCTGATTGCAGACTCAGGGCAAGGGGGAGCTAAGCCTGTATCCACCCCTATGGATTTTAATCATCATCTCACCTCTTATGAATTTGATATAGCCAAAAAAGGCTCCCAAGATGATAAGTTATTGATTGATACTGGGAGCTATCAGAGGCTGGTAGGAAGGCTGCTATACCTCACTATGACCAGGCCAGAAATAGCATACACTGTCCAGGTTTTGAGTCGGTTCATGCACAAACCAAAAGAGTCGCATATGCAGGCTGCCCTTAGAATGATCAGATACATAAAAAAATGCACCTGGTCTTGGTTTGTTAATGTCGGCAACCAAGGCTCAAAGTTTGACAGCATTTTGTGATTTAGATTGGGCTGCATGCCCACAGTCAAGGAAGTCAGTCACAGGGTACATGGTGAAGTTCGGTAATTCTCTTACATCTTGGAAATCAAAAAAACAAGACACCATTTCAAGAAGCTCGGCAGAAGCAGAATGTAGGAGCATGGCATCTACTGTTGCAGAGCTCACTTGGTTGACAGGTCTCTTTAAAGAACTAGGCATCACAATCATTCAACCCATTGATCTATATTGTGACAGTAAGGCTGCTATTCAAATAGCTGCCAATCCTATATTCCAAGAACGAACAAAACATATTGATATTGATTGTCACTTCATAAGAGAAAAGTTGCAGCAAAGATTGATCAAAACTCATCACATAAATACAAAAGAACAACCTGTTGATCTATTCACTAAAGGACTAGGAAAAGCTCAGCACCATCATCTGATTACCAAGCTGGGAGTTAAGAATATCTTCTTAACCTTCAGCTTGAAGGGGAGTATTGAGCCTAGTGGCGTGGCAGTTAGTTAGGAGGATACAACTAACTTAATGTATGATTAGTAGGCAGCTTAATCACCAGTTAGTTAGTAGAATAGTGGATGACAGCTAGGATATTTTCACTATATATATTCAGTATTTCTGTATATGTAGTGGTTCAGTTTTTCCTTTTGATGTATTCAACCAGATTTTCTTCAATAAGAGGGGAATAGTTTCTCTTCCTTCCTTGATTGAAATCCAAGCTTATTCAGCTCTAAATCCATGGCTTCTCTCATGGTTGCTGAACTTTA
>NW_025837247.1:0-2191 GCF_002878395.1 Capsicum annuum | reverse complement strand
AGCAATGGTACAATCTCTAACCAAATATGAATCCAACCTATCCACATACCGATGGACTCTATCTGCCATAGTAGCAACAACATTAGGAGCGTACCTGGCTAGAGAATTAAATTTAAGACTATATTCCCTCACGCTCATATTCCCCTGATGGAGGTTCAGGAACTGATCTGCACGGGCCTCTCGGATCTCTAATGGCAAGTAATGATCAAGAAAGGCTATTTTGAACTCCTCCCAAGTAGTTGGAGGTGTATCTATGCCTTGGGACTGCTTCCAAGCTTCGTACCACAATATAGCCACACCCTTCAATCTATATATTGCCAACTCAGCAGCTTCTGAACCACTCACATGCATAACATCTAAGGTGCGTTGGATCTGATCAATAAAATCCTGTGGATCTTCATTTGGATCTGATCCAGTGAATGATGGAGGGTCTAAGTTAAGGAAATCACGTATTCTCGTACTGGCTGCCCTACCTGCACCAATTGCACCTGCAACTGGGCCTTCTTGTCTTTGACCTTGGCCAGCAACTATACGAGTCAACAGTTGAACTGCATTTCTCAAATCCTGCACAGAAGCATCAACAGGTGGTTCTGGGGGATTTTCACTCCTTCCTGGTACATCAACAGATGGAGGGGTTGGAGAGGTCTGTGATAGAGACTCGTCTAGAGCCTCACTTTGTCGTCTCGCCCGATTGGGTATACCAACTGCCACTTCTACTTCCTTTCCTTTACCTTTACTCTTCCTTGTCTCTGGCATACTTACTGTACAAAATAATTCAGGGGTTAGACATGATACACTTATAATATTTGGCTTTATGGCACGATCTAAAGAATGAAAAGAAAGTGACAACTCCTAAATGCCACGTAGCCTCTTGTTTATAAATGTGGTGCACAACACATCGATAAACAAGATTCTACATAGACACGGCTTTGTAGACTCCCTAGGACGACCCGCTCTGATACCACTTCTGTCACGCCCCAAATCCTATTAAGGCGGACTGGCACCCGTTGCCGGTAAGGCTCGGGAGAACCAACCTGTAGCAATATATTACCTATGAACATTATAAGTTCCTTTCATACTAAACACGCCCTCAAAAGATAAATAGGACTAGCAAGCCAAAAGATATTATATGACTAGGCCGTTGGAGCCACAATGTCTACGATACGATACATGACCATACTATACTTTACGTAGTCTACAAAGCCTCTACACAAGAAACGTTTTCTTATAAGGGTCGGGACAGGCCCCGCCTCATGATAAGATACTATACAATGCAAAAAGATATGATAAGACTCAAAGCCCCGAAGCGACCTGGAGCTCAGTGACTGCGGTTGATATCCTGTACTCTTCCTAGGGAGGTTTATTAGCTTCTGTACCTGCAGCATGGAATGCAGGTCCCCCAAGAGGGACGTCAGTACGAAATAATGTACTGAATATGTAAGGCAACATGTACTATATATGAGATAAAAACTCAAATGAAACCATGTACTGCTGTAGGGTAAAAGACCACCTTTGTGAATATTGTGGAGTCATGTATCTTATAACAATTATGTTACTTTACTCTTATTACTTGAATAATCTGTGCACAGCATGTAATACAAATGACCAGCTGATCAGTGGTAAATCTATATCAGGATCGACCCATGCTAGGCTTTCCTTTCACCCCTGGGATACCCCCTGTAATACTGGGATTGACCCATGCTAGGTGATTCTTTCACCCCTGGGATACCACCCAACAGAAGCAAATGTATACATAAATCTTCTTATTACTTTTGAGATGAATCTTTGGTGGTCGTAACATTTGAGCTATAAGACTATAAGCATGACAAATGACAAGTATTGTGTCCATGTAACATCATATCATAATGAAAAGAGTGGGTTGTACAATTAGTGAAACATGTAGGACATAAACAACGTATGAACTTTATTTAGCTAAAAAGAAGACTCATATGTCATGGTACCCAATGTATGTATGCAGCAGTGACAATGCTCGAATCTGGACACACAGGTACATGTTAAAGAGTGGAGTGGTTATGTCAAAGTTTGTAAAGATCTCTATGTGCCAATGAAGACTTTGGATTCCATGCCAAATAATAAGAGATCGAATAGCCTTACATACCTCGACATATCAACTTGTTTTTACGTCGAAATGACTTCTTCCAACTATTTATCTACAATATCATGTTTTAAA
>NW_025837246.1:0-3782 GCF_002878395.1 Capsicum annuum | reverse complement strand
GACATCTTAGGAAACACCATTTCCTAATTTTCTTCTTCATCTTCATAGGGTACGACATTCTCTAGTTGACATCTTGGGAAACACCATTTCCTAATTTTCTACTTTAAGTCTTCATAGGGTACGACATCCCTAGTTGACATCTTAGGAAACACCATTTCCTAATTTTCTTCTTCGTCTTCATAGGGTATGACATCCCCTAGTCGACATCTTTGGAAACACTATTTCCTATTTTCTACTTTATGTCTTCATAAGGTACGAAGTTTATTAGTTGGAATTTTAGTACAACATTCCCCAGTCGCATTTAAAAAAAATAAAAAAAATCCTAATTTTTTTTCATGCATTCACAAGGCATAACATCTTTTGGTTGCATTATTTAGAATAGGGACTTTGTTTTATTTTTCGACCTAACTTAGATTTATAGCATTTCTATCCTTTTTCACTTAAGTAGCTAGTTTGGAGCTTTTCTAATAACTCACAGAATGCTGCTAATGCAAACTGGGGCAGAAAATTTTGTTTGTCTTTGTTTTGTTTTTCTGTGATGTCTTGTAGGTTTTTCCGCAAAGAACTAATTGATATCCAAGAATGAAATTTCGTCTCTAGTCAGAATATAGAGGAATGATCAGTTTGAAGATAGTTAGAGTCATCTTTGTATCCGTAGCGGCCCAACATCTCAAGAGACATTTTGTTAACTTCTGATCAGGAGAACAAATATCCAAAAGTATTCTATGAAGTATCTTTTGGTGGACTGTCGATGGCTCAATCCAAGTTTCAAGTTCAAGTCTCAAATCCTAATTTCAAGATCAAGGTACCTACCAGAAGAAGGTGAGGCGATAACTGAAGATCCAAGAGGAAGATCTGAAGCAAGAGAATCAAGACAAATAGAATAGATAGAATCTTTTATTTTCATTTCTAGTTTCATTTTCTTTTTCTGATGTAACAAAAGAAGTGACGAACCGGAAACTCGATGGAACTTCACTCGACTCTCTAACTCATCCTTCCACTCCTACACCTATTTGAATTATACGTGACCTGATGGTCTTATAACTCGAGATTTGTAGGATGCCCAAAGCCAGGGCTCGGTCACACCTATTTCCTACTTATTTACATAGTAATTTTGAATAAATGGTTGGGCCAAAAATTAGTCATGTTTACTTCTTTGCTTGAAAACTCTTCATATTTTCACGCAAAGAGGGGCATTCTGTAAACACCTAATTTTTGACCAAACTGAACATTTTTACGACATTTTAGTGTTCAAATTATTTATTTTAGGTTTAAATTAAATATTTTAAGTTTATCTTATTTTTACTAAGTCTGTTTTAAGAAGTACAAAAATGAAGTCACATTTTAGGATAAGTCTTTGTCTTTTTTTTTTTAGTTTTCAAAAAAAGGAAATTTTCTAAAAAAAATATATTTTCTTTTAATTTAGTTTTTAATAAATAATGTAGTGATATTAATATTTCTTAATCATATATCTAAGACTAGTTATTTAACTTATTTTATATTTTGCTAGTTTTAAATAGATTTTATAATTTTTATTTTATTTAAAAAATTAATTAAAAATAATAATAATAATAATAATAATTAAGAAAAAAGAAAGAGACCTAAACTATCTAATATCCCCTCACCCCTACTTTCTCTAAACTCCCCCATGTACCCACTCCCTCAAAAACACTAACAGCCTGTTTGAGATTACTTATTTCCCAAAATAAGCACTTATTTTGAGGAAAAAAAACTTTTTTTTAAAAAAGAAGGATGTTTGGTAAACTTGCAAAAGTGCTTTTAAAAATAAGCATAAACAGTTTTTCTGCTTCTGGGAAGAATCAGAAAATTTTTACTTCTCAAAATAAGCAGAAGCAGAAGCAGAAAATTATGTTTTTATAACAAAAATATTCCTATCACACACACACACACACACACACACATATATAATTAATATTTGATTTTTTAAAAAGATTATTTTATATTTACGTCATAATTCTTTATGATTTATATATTATTATTTTATTTTCACTCATTTTTTTAAATAAATTTGAAAATGTCATTGATGATGATGACTAAAGAATATATAAATTATTTTATTATTATTAATAATAACAATTGACAGATGAATCACGTTACAAGATTGTATTTTGATACCACATATAAATTTTTTCTCGAATATTTAATTTTAAATAAATAATTCATGAAAAATGACATATTTGTTAAAATATAGTGTGTATATATATATATATATATATATATATATATATATATATATATATGAATTTGATGACTGCTTATTCGTAGTAAATTTTGACTCCGTAAAAATATATTAAAAAGGACTTTAACTATTATGCTAACGAAGACATTATCACAGAGATCGAAAGAAGCAGACCAACCTTTTGGTATACCTTCAGAAATACAAGACAGATGTTCTACAAGTATGGAGACTTTGCGTAGTAAAATTAGGGATGGAATTGTTGAGTATTTTTGTGATGTATGAAGGTCTAATTATTTTTGTCATTAAATTTTTCATATATAGTGATTTAATTTATGAAATAACTTCTGTATTCATTTTTGTTTGATATTTTGAGTAATATTTAAATTATTTAAGTAATATATCACCATTTAAAAGGCATAGTACATAAACAGGATCTTTAACTTGACATCAAATTATAACTATGATCTTTAACTTTGCCAGTATACAAGTAGATCCTTTAACTATACAAAAGCTGAATAAGAAAATACTTTAATTTTGCAACACATATGCGTGAAACTCAATCCCTCCTACTTGGACTAGTACTCCAACCAAATGTTGCCACCTAATTAAAAAGATACACGTAAATTTTAGATATTAACTTTTTCAATGTACAAGTAGGCCCTTTAACTATACAAAAGCTGAACAAAAAAAATACTTCAATCTTGCAACACATATGCATGAAAATTGCTCCTACGTGGACTAGTACTCCAACCAACTGCTTTCACCTAATTAAAAAAATACACAGACTTTAGATGTTAAAAAAGATAATTAATATACCACCATCTCAAATACATGTACTTTTTAGATTTTTCTTTTAAAAAATAAAAAACAATTCATTAAAGGTTGTCTTCATTAAAATAACATTCAAATCCGATGAAAATTAAAGGTTCATTAAAGAAGAATTATTGAAGTTTTAACAGATGGTATAAATGAGCCATTTTTTATAGTTCGATGGCATATTTGAGCCATTTTTCATAATTTTAATTAATGATGTGGACATCTTGTAAGAAGACACGTGGCAAAGCTATTTTTGAAAAACCACCGTTAACAAGTAATGGCATGGATGAACCTATTTTGTAATAGCGATGGCATAAACGAGCCAAACTTTTAACGGATAGTATAAATGAGCCATTTCTGATAGTTCGATGGCATATTTTAGCCTTTTCCCTTATTATAATTGTGCTATCAAAAAAATGAACGAAGTTATTTAGATGATTTATTTGTTGTTTGGTATGCAAATATTGATCATGTCCGTTTCTTAGCATGCTTACAATTATCTTCAAACTTACCTTGTATTGTCATTGTAAATGCTCTTGGGTGAAAATATAATCTCTTTAGTCTTTTGGTAAAATCTGGTAGAGTACTATCTAACCATAGATCTTGAGATATGGATAGGCTACAGTGGGGAAATAGAAAAAGACTAAGGTGTTTTAAGGTGAAAGATTCAACTTCAAATGACAAATTTGATAGAATATGTCCCGTTGTAAAACATGTTAATGTCAACATTAATTATTATTTCTTAGGAGGTCAAATTATTATTAAG
>NW_025837245.1:0-1551 GCF_002878395.1 Capsicum annuum | reverse complement strand
CTATGGAACCAATCTTGGGCTAGTCCACTTGAAAATTAAAAAAAAGAGTAGTAGTTGTTCTTAAGTATAGGCCGAGATTTAGACTTAGATCTAGTTGTATTTTATGTGTTTTTGGTATTTATTATGTTAGATTCTTTCTCCCTAACACTTATAGTGTAACGCCCCAAATCTGGTACCCAGAATGATACATGGTGCTCATGACCCCGAAGGACCACAAGCTAACCCATGACTAATATCTATACCTGAACACTGCATAATATACTGAATGATTGCGGTAATAAAGGCTGAAAGGCCATAAGGTTCAAAACTGTAACATAACTGATAAAAATATAGCATCTAGATGGGGTATGAAATACCCAAAACAATTAAAATAATTGTCTGAACATGATAGTCTGAAAAGCCTCTAACTGACTGAACTGTCTGAATAAAGAGTTGATGGGACATGTCCCCAACTAACTCCAACTAATAAATTAATTAATGAGATAATAAAGTAATGATCATGTCCTCGAAAGATGAGGACTCACTGCTAACTCTGACTGCAGAGACTGGAATGCTACTGATGCTCTGGAGCTCGTGCTTCTAAACCTATTGTATAAAACACCATAGCACAAATGCGTTAGTACGTTGGAATGTACTGGTATGCATATGAGGTAGGCTGAATCCAAAGGGTTCATATACATGAACTATACTATCTGACTGAATAACATAAATGTGAGAATGCATGCATGAATACATAATAATCGTAACTGAGTTCATGATAACATGATTACTAACTCTGAGTACAGATAACATGAGATACTGATATAAGTATAACTGAAATAACTGATACTGAGAAACTGTATCTGATAGTCTAGATTCTGATGGAACTAGCTAAGTTTTGTACTGTTCTGAGTTGATTGTATTTGACAGTCCTGAATACTGTAGAACTATCTGAGTTCTATTACTAAAACTGAATGACTGTATCTGACAGTGCTAGTTCTATACTGAAACTGTGGTAAGTAGTCATCTAACTGACATGCCCCTAATACACTATTATGGTAGAGTTGGGGTCCAATTTGTAACCTCAATTAGAAGGGTGTCAATACCGCACCACTGGTAAGGACAATCTGTGAGTAACCCTCATATAATAGGTAACTCTAGCGAGAACAGTGGGAACCCTCATATAACAGATTAAGCTACCTCATCTTCCCTCATATAATAGGCTATGATGTCTTAACCTACGCTGTCTACGTAGTTCTGGAATGTAAGAATTACTTCTAAAAATTACACCCTCATATGACAGGTGGGTTCCCATCCTTGGGTTTGCTCGGTGCTAATTTCTACTCCCATCTGGATAGACACTGAACATAATTAACTGAACTGACTGGAATGAGTTAACTGAGTTTTGTTGACAAATGGAATACTACTGAGATTACTGAATTTATGAGGTTTTTGAGATTACTGAGTTTACTGAGTTTTTCTGAGTCACATGACTGACTGAATTTCTATGAACATGCCTCGACTAAAAGTATCTTGAAAATATGACATTGGCTCTAGGCACATAGCTAATTG
>NW_025837244.1:0-5058 GCF_002878395.1 Capsicum annuum | reverse complement strand
ATAACATTACTCATGTCGTTATGTCAATGATCATTTTAGGTCTTATAATTTCAAGGATCAATTTATGTCGTTATTATGTCAATGAAACTATTTGTGTCGTTTTGTCAATGATCATTTTATATTGTGATAAGATCAATGATCATTTTATGTCGTTATTATAGTAACGATACTTGTGTCGTTATATCGGTATTTCTTATGCCGTTGTACCAATAATTTGAGAAATTAAATGGAAGAAAATTCAATTATTGTTATTTCACTTAATTAATATAACTCTTACAATCTATAATTGTTGAATTTATTTGTTAAGTGGTTTTAAACTCAACAATCACTCTATCTTATTATTGATATCACTTTTTTTTATTCCATAAATGTGTTTTATTAATTTAAGATCAGGAGTACATCATTTGCAAAAAGGAATGAGACGACTTATACACACCTGATAGGGTGAAATTAATTTATCCATTTCAGAGCTCAATTACAAGCTTTTTAAGAACAACAATTTAAATATATGTTATTGGAGATGGAATTACTAAGGTTATTAGGACTAGACTTGCCCCTCTATTGAATCATAGATAATAAATTCAGATTATACTCGTTTCAATGACCAAATTCATTATTTGGTCCATATAATTATTTATTTGCCAATGTCCTTCTTTCAGTATTGGGTTATTTACACGTCTTCTAACTATATTCCTTAAGGGTGTGTTTGGTATGATGGAAAATATTTTCCATGGAAAATGTTTTCCTGGAAAATAAGTTGATTTTCTACTTATTTCTTATGTTTGGTTGGTGAGTGAAAAATATTTTCCAAAAAAATATTTTATGGTGTTTGGTTGGTGAGCAAAGACTACTTTTTAGAAAAATATTTTCTCGTGTTTGATTGATGAGTGAAAAAATATTTTTTTAGAAAATACTACTAACTGTTAACTAGTATATCAGTGTCTCTAGCAACGTAACTCAACAATTTGTAAGAAGTAATTTAAGCATAACAAATAATGTCAATATCGAATACTAAAATATTACAATCACTAAATTTAAGCAACTATTAATTAGCAAATATAGGAGACACTTTTCAATATTTTGTCAGGACAATTTCAAGATACTACAATCAATAGAAATATAACGGAACGACAAACTTATTCAACCTCGTGAAACAAGTTACATCGATGACAAAATGAAATATGCAATTAGCAAAAGTAACATAGGTAGGTCTTCCTCTATGCATATGAAAATAACAATACATTCAACGAATATTGGAAATGAAAAAAATTCGGGCTTCACTATTTTTTATTTCAAGCAGTGAAAAATTAAAGCAAAGCACAGTAAAAAATATTTTCGAGTAATATAAATTTTTGAGAAATGTGAATTTTTTGAATCATGTGAATATGAGTGTTATTAGGGTGGGGAAGAGGGATGGGGTGGGATCATAAGTCACATTTGTCATTTTCTGAAAAATGACTTTCCTTGGTTCATGAGAAAAGTAATTTCCCTCAAATTGAGGAAAATGAGCTGTTGTGGAAAATGTTTTCCAAACATTTTATTGCAACCAAACAACGGAAAATAGAAAAACTTTCATCATACCAAACACAACCTAAATATGGTAGTCTTTTCTCATTGAACCATAATTCTTCATCAATCATTACCGTCGTAATAGACCACTGTCTTACTATCTAAAGTTGATAAGACAAAAATTCGAGTGATATATCACTGGCATGATAGCCTATGATCCATTTGGTTTTCGTGAATCATCACAGCAATGGGCATAATCCACATCAATCTCTTATTCAATAAATATATCTTTCTAAAAATTTGATTTTATTGCATAATTAGCTCGAGAATTATCACAGTTATTCAAATAATAAATCCCATCAAACAAACAATAAGTGAATGAGTCATTTGCAATTCACTAGTTAGTTATTTTACTAGATTTTTCTTTTTTTTCTTTCCATACTGGAGATAGTCGCATATAATGACAGATCACGGTCATAATATTCCAAAGCTTTCGGATGTTCTTCATTACTTGTGTGGATAAGCCCTATATTATAGAGTATATAACTTCGATCATAAGGATCAATTTCTAGTCGCATAACTTCATAATAATTCTGCAAAGCTTCCGCATAATTTCCTTCGGTATAAATTTGTTCATACTTACACATGCATGTAGCAAAGAAATAATATTTAGTTGTCAATATATGCTAAATAATGTATGTATTGAATTATACAAAAATCTATATATACTTTCTTCGTTTCTATATAAGTGGTGCTGTATAATCAATCGGACATAAATGGTGATCTTTAAACTTTACCCTTCTATAAATATAGAGTTTGGGTATAACAAAGAAACTATTAAAAATTTATATGTTCTTCAAGATATTTATTAAAGAGTAGGTCAGTAAAAATACTCTTTATTTTCTAAGAACGAGTAGTTTCTTAAGGAATGTGTCCAAACTAAAAACACTATTTATTTAGATACGGATGAAGAATTATTTTATACATGAAACATGCATGATATAAAATACTACAAAATAGGTATGTTAATTAGTAATACAAGGATTAAACTATTTAATCACTACACAAACAATTAATACACTACTAATCTAACCACAACTTATTTCTAAAAATCCAACGACTCCTTAATTAAGGCCTGTTTGATTAGAGTTTGAAGGGAGCTAATTCTTGCACTAAAATTAAATCAGCATAAGCAAATTACACAAATCCACAACTTATGTTTTCAATATTACAAAAAATTCTAACTTCCTAAATATATTACAAAAATCCCAACTTCCTAAATATATTACAAAAATCCTAATATACACACAGAATGATATGTATATGTCGGCTATGTTATGTATATTAATAAGGAGAGAGAGTAAACTAATTAAAAAAAGTGGGAGAAAGTGTAATTACTTCTAAAAAGATTAATATTTATGTTATTTATACATAATTGATTGGTTTTCTAGGAAGAGTTAATGTAGATATACAATGTTTAGTTATGTTTTCCCATTTCTTCATATGTAATATATTTCTAAATCTATTTAATATAAAAATTTATGTATTTATTTACACGAGATAGAATGTGGAATAGGAATATGAGTATTAAATATTGCCCAATTTAACATAGCAAATGACAAAAATACCTTTTAGCATCTTAGGACTAAAATATCTTTCATCGTCTTAAAAATCCACTCAGAATCCCACCTTTATGTATTTGTTGGTTCATACTACAATAATGTAAATATCCTGCTATTCAGATAGATCAATAATGTGATGCAGCAGATGGATTGTTCCATTCTTAATCAGAGGTCGAGGGTTTAATTTTGGGTATGGAGAAAATTCTATTGGGAGCACTACCTCCCGAATGAGGCCTTACCCAGTACGAATCTGAATTAGTCGAACTCCAATGCGGGTACCGGACACCGGATGGAAATTTTTTTTTTTTTAAAAAAAATTAATTTTATTATTGCATACAAAATACGAGCTTTTTAAACATCTTTTGTATTCATATAAAAGAAGCATATAAAATATTTCATCGCTCAAATATTTTGTCAACTTATTGATATTAAAAATAGAACTAATGGATAATTGGATTCTCATCGAAAAACTTTTAATTTGACTTTGAACAATTTTATTATGTCGAATAAGTCAATAAGTAAATTATACCCATTATATTATATACTATTTTCTTGATATTAGTTTACGAGAATATGCTTTGCACGTTTATCTCAAATTATTTAATACAAAAATTTGAATTGTTAATGATATATTTTGATAGCGGTACTAGGTACATGTATTTTTACAAAATAAAAATCAAAACAATACAAAAAAGTAACAACTCTTAGTACAACGCAAAGTTATATATCTTGTAAACTTGATAATAATTTTGTGATATATAGAACACTCTAATTTAAGGATGAATTAAATACATTCACATACATAATACATCAACTTTTTGATAACTTAAGAAAATAAATGTTAGATGTTGGAAATCATAAAAATGAGCCTCCAAAAAGCTATGATCTAGCAGCAACTAAAACTAAAAACAAAGGAAAAGAATTTGGAGAAAATTGAAGGAAAGTGTCTTTTTAAGTCTTGAATGAAGGATTGGTGACATTGACCAACAGATAGGGTCAAACATCATTAGGAAACTTGATTAAGTTAATTGTGAACTTGATTAATATTTTCAAAACTTTCTAATCTTTTCAAAAATACAAATCAACCCAACCCACACCCCTCTTCGATCCAAATCAACCACTCTCTCCTCTCTCTCCAGCTTCTCTCAACTCTCTCCCAACCAACAATTCTGCAAAATTTCTCCCTTCAACCCCCGATGACTTCTACCTCCGACGACAAATAGTTGGGCTTCGAGTTCCCCTCTTTTCTCCCTTCAACCCCCGGAGACTTCTACCTCCGGCGACAAATAATTGGGGTTCGAGTTCCCCTCTTCAATTCAATCAACCTGTCTCTCATCCCTCTCTTGACAGCTTCTCTCAACTCTCTCCCAACCAACTGTTCTGCAAATTTCTCATTTCAATCCTCGGCGACTTCAACATCCGACTACAAATAGTTGGGCTTCGACTTCTTTTTCGACTTCAACCTTCAATCGACGTGACAGCCACAACAACTTCAAATTCTTCATCGTTCATTTTCTTCTTTCACAGGTAAAAATTTATGGCTTTTTTAGTTTTGAAGAAAACGAGGAATTTGAGTCAACTTCTCTTATAGTATTGGTTAACAATTTCAATATTTGTTGCACTAATTTGAAATGCGATCTGAAATGACCTTTTTATTGTTTGTGTTTATAAAAACAAAATGAAAATTTGGTTTGATTTGTTTTGTTCTTGTTCTTGGTAAAAATGGTGAAATTGTTGTTTTTTGTTAAACAAAATCGTGCTACTGTTTTTTGTTTCCTCTGACAGATTACCCATCTGGTGCAACATATTAACCATATGATGTAATAGATTTATTATATGATGCACCAGATCAACCATATGATGCACCAGAGGAACCATTAAATTATAATTTTGATGCAACAGATTAATAATCTGATGCAACAGATTA
>NW_025837243.1:0-1160 GCF_002878395.1 Capsicum annuum | reverse complement strand
GTTATTCAGTAACATGTGATCCATAATGGTTTTGTATGATGTCCTACGTTACCAATGAACTTGTTTCCACCCTACAAGATGTCAAGACATTCCAATACTTACTTGTTTTCCAAATATTACATGTTTATTGCACTAATGAATGTCAGAAGGTATTCGATTACTCAAACAAGATCCATGTGCTATTAATGACTCCAATACGTTTCATTGATATACCAATAAGTTTCTACTTCATTGTTATGGCATTGATGACTCCGAAACACTTCATTGATGTGCAAATGAGTTCTTACTTCATTGTTATTTAGTTCATTTATTGAGTTCATTTATTTACTTTTTTCTAATTTCTATTGAGTTCCTATATCATATGTGATTATCTACAGCTTTACATACTCAGTACATATTTCGTACTGACGTCGCCCACGGGGGACCTGCATTTCATGCTGCAGGCATAGGTACCTCAGCTCATACACCGCACAAGTAGGAGCCAGGATATCCAGCTGCTTTTGTTGAGCTCCAGTTTGCTTCGGGGCTTTCCGTGTCATATCCAGTCACTTTTGGTATTGTATAGAAGTTAGTTATATGGCGGGGTGTGTCCTGACCTTAGTTAAACTCTGTGTATTGTCTAGAGGCTTTGTAGACCTAATGTACAGTCAAGGTAGCATTTTGTTAATAGACGTGTGACTCCAACGGTCAAGTATTGTATATACATATATATGTGTGTTCGAGCTTATACAGGTGATTATTTCCTTTTATATACGACATGATGCTGTCCGAATTTCGGGTTGTCATAGAGGTATGCATGGGAAGTATAAGGTTATGAGCTGGTTCTCCTGGGCCTCCTCGGTGATGGGTGCCAGTCCGCCCCAATAGGATTTGAGGCGTGACAGAAAAAAACTAAACTATACCAAGTCCATAAATAAGGACTCGCTAATTGCTGACTAGAAGTGTTTAAATCTGACTAGTCACGAGTCTAGGAATGAACACCTGGGATGTAGTTATGGGACTTGAGTTTTTCTGAACCCCCGTCCTGTTGGTGCTAAATAATCCTCCCAATAATTTGTATACTATTCGCTCATATGTTATTAAATCGTGTATGTCTGAAAATAGAGTATAGTACTTGGCTCAAATTATCTATTTATGCTCTATGCTAAAACTGTTAGTTT
>NW_025837242.1:0-4470 GCF_002878395.1 Capsicum annuum | reverse complement strand
CAAGACATTAGGAACTTCTTGATAATTCTTTTGTTGTACATTTTGTTTATTGGTTGCAAACAATAAACTAAGCCTAATGTTGATTTACTTTGGAATAAGAAATCAATCTAATAGGAAGTGAATTATCAGCGGGAATTAGAAGTGCTAAACTTTCAGTTAAATGATTAACATTGTGATAAGGTTAATCAACTCGGCATACGATTTGGTCAAGTATTAGCTTTCCTAACTTTGGAAGAATTAGGGAATTGAAGATCTAAGCAGGTCGGGAGACATTTAGATTATACTTGGAAATTGATGATCTATTGTACCTATCTTTTACACAAATATTGAGCAATAGCTAATGCTTATGAAGCACCAATACTCATAGTGAACACAACTCTAGTTTCCCATAACATTGTTTAAATTGAAGTGTATATTAACGTTTGTTCAATAATTAAATACCCCCCATTTTATCTTTTCACAACATTTGTTTAAATTCAACTTGTAGCTATAGTTTCAAATAAGTTTATTCGCCACTCAGATTGTTCCTCGTGCACTTGACGCCGACTCTAAAGTTGGGTAATTATACTGACAACGATTGCTTACACCCATTCAAGAGTGTAATTTGAGCATTATCGAAAATAGCGTCGTTGCCAGGGAACAATTTGGCGTATTGAGTTAGTTTGGATTTTTAGTTTACTTGCTTGAATTCAAACTTGTAAATATTTGTTTAGTTTATTTATTTATTTTTATTTTTATTTTTATGTCAGCCTGGATAGATGGTTTTTTAAGTCATGACGATTCTAGTGATGATTCTTGTTATTATTGTGGGGGACCAAGTTTGAGGCTTACTATCCAGATTTACCTTGAAGTGCATGGATGGGACCTTCACAATATTAAGTGGATACTATCCTACTTACTGTAACTTGGTGTTTGGCTTGTGGTCAAAGTGATCATATTGAAGATATGTGTGCTTTCACGATTCAAGCGAACAAATCGATGAAATGAATTTTAGAGAATCAAGAACAACTGTGGGCAGAGCTAAAGGAGTTATCACTCCCACCATGTTTACAGTGGATAAACAAAGAAGAATATGAAGAGGACATTAGCCAATTTGAGGAGAAAACTCAAGAATTGCAACCACTAGATTGCCATCTTGATTTTGAGACTGACATTGAGAAGGTAAATAAAATTGAGTATGTAGTAGATAGTGTAAATTTTGAAGTAGAAATAGTTGGGCCTCACTCGAAGCATTTTTTCAGATTATGTTTAGATGATATCTTGTCTGTGGAATCATCTAAAATAGTGGAAGAGTGTGAAGATGAGGAACGAGAATCCTATATTATTTATTTTACACTTGATAAGCAAAATAAAAACACACCTCACTATAAGACCGAGTTGTTTACCAAGCATTATCCATTACTCGGCTTCTTAATCTTTGTACCACCTCTTTATGAGCGAGGTAAAAAGTTTGATTCTAAGTTGGGGGTGAAATTTATATCCTCAAAGTGGAGAAAAAATCATGATTAGGTCGTGCCGTGATACTAAATTAGGCACTTCTTAGAAGGCAACCCAAGCTAAGGTATTTTTTTTCTTTTTAATTTTCAGTCTTTAGTTTTTATTCCAAGTAGTTTTGTTTTTGGTTGAGTTACAGGTTAATGGGAAGTCTGAGTACCATGATCTTGAGCTAAGGAGCATGACATAAAATAAGTGTGGGGTTCCACAGATCTCATCTATGTGAAGATGCATCTAGCTAGGTCTAGAGGCCTCAGGGAGTATTCCTATCGCTTCGTTTAAAAATTCACTTGGGGGACAAAGTAGATTTTTAAGTGGGGAGTAGGGAAATTTCCAAATTTTGGCTCAATTTAAAAAAAAATTAGGATAGAAATAAGTGAGATATTCTTGTTGGTGCTATTTGTGATTACATGTTACAAGTGGGTTTGTTTATAAAAGCATGTTGAATTGTGTGAATTGATATTTTTGATACTCTTAGGCCCATGTTTGTGACTCTTGTAAATGTTGGCTTAATTTTGAATTTATGCAATTATTTGGTTGTGAGTGTATGATGATCCTATTGAGTTGAACATGTGCCATGTGCGTGTAAGGTATTTTGTATATTCTTTGTTGTATGTGATGTCTAGAACTTGCCCGATGTGTGTGTGAAGCGAAATAAAGAATGTGGGTTTAGAAGATGATATAGGCATTTCTTTGACAACCTTGTTTTATACCTTCTTTATACCTACCCTTGTGCATTATCTTAGTTAACCCCATTGAGCCTTTAGCCTTCTCTTTGGCAACCTCATGTGAAATCTAAACCCCTTCCTTCATTGACCTTAATTTGATCCAAATCTTCTAAGAACTTTAATATAAAGGACTAAGTAAGAAGGTTTGTGAAACTGAAGGAGGAAGGTAAAAGTGAAGCTCCAAGGAAATGTTCATTGTGTGCCTAAATTGTGATGGTTAAGAACTATAGAAAGTTTGAAAGCAATTTTAGTTTTTTACTGTCCAGTTTTTGCTACAATGAAGATTTTTTGGCCTTGGTTCATTTAGGACAATGTGCACCTTAACCAAGGCGAATAGATTTAGTTGAGAGTGGCTACTAAAGGGGTGCGTAACAATAACTAGTGTATGTAGAAAAGTTGAGAATTGACTTGTGATGTAAAAGGAATGTACTCCTACCATAATTGTTGTTAATGTCTTGAACAAAGTTGGGGAAAAAACAAAAAGAAATGCGGTAAAGAAAAACATTTCTGCTGTAATTTGGTTGTTGAATATTTGTTTTAAATGTATTATGTAGTTTATTGAAGCGCTGAGAGAGGATAGTCACTATTCTTGGCCAAAATAGTTCCTACCTTTACGCGAGCCAACATTAACCCAGAAAAGACCTACTTTATCTTAAGCTTTACATTTGGCTATTAGTGGAGCACTACACTAAGGGAAAGCCTATGGTTCATTATGTGTAACTTGTGAATTCTTTGTGAGAGTGAGCATAATTTTATTCGTGTACCCATTGTTATAAATTGCATTATTGTGAGTGTTTCTTGGTAACTCTGTTATTATGAGGGGCACATGTTTGATGAATATGGGTGATTTGTAAAATGTCTTTAACTAAATAATAAGCATGAGTTTGCCAACAAGGTGAGTAAATTCTTCAGACTAGGATGTTTTGTAGTAAGCATGAATTTTCAATGGTGTAAATAATATGCTTAGTGTAATTACTTGCATTATGTGTAGTTATTGTAATAATATCTTGAAAGTCTTGAAATTAGTATAAGAGTGGATTCCCCAGCTCATGATACTTAGACTGAAGAGTTGTTCGAAGACGAACAAGGTTTTAAGTGTGGGGTGTTGATGTTGGGTGTATTTATGCATTCTAGCATTACTATTCTAGCGATTTATAGCCTTATTTTGAGGACGATTCTTATGATATATGTGTTTATAGTGACATAAATGAGCATTCATGTTTCCAAATATGTGTTTATAATGTTTAATGATCTTTTTACATGAGTTTTGATTCAATTTGAGCATTTAGAGTTCAACGGAGAAAACTAGTGTGACTAGCTTGAGCTAGGTCTTTGTCTAGTCTATTGTGTTGGATTCTAATGTGTTTTAACGAGTTAATAAGGTTTTTATTATGTATTTTTATGTGAAACAACTTATTTATAATGTTCATAGAACAATTGGATCAAGATAAGAGTCAAGACAATAAGCTTAAACTCAAAATGCATTTAGCCTATGCTTCGCTCGTGTTTTGACTTCATCGTCTTGAAAGTTGGGTTGTTTTGAGATCTAATTTGTGTTTTTAATGATTTATTATTCTTTTTTTAATCGATAATGATTATATATTAAGGATATAAAATCTTCAAATCAAGTGTAAACACCTTAATAGGGCTCGGAATGGCTCAACGAAACCAAAGTGCAGAAATTGACTCCATTTGGAGTCCGGAAATGTATTGGGATGTTGTGGAAGCGTGGTTTATCAATTAGACTGTTAAAAAACACCAATGTATTTATAATATGACCAATTTTTCATCCCATATGCGCGTGCATCATCTGGAAGTCTTGTGGACTACGTATTTCAATCAATACAATAGTTAACTTTGGAGGGGCGGCTGAAACCCGTATTCAAGCTTGGTGGTTGAAAAGTATTGGTCAAAATTCGGTGGATAAACGGTAATATTGAGCTATATATATCTACCTATGCCTGGAAACAATAGAAATACATAATAAATACATGTATACATAAATCTCTCTTTTAGGCTTCTTAACATTCTTGTAAACTTCTTCCATTTGAAGATTTATTTTGGGTATGATTTATTACTTACTTTTGATTATGAATTCAATATATGTTGCTGATTTGTATATCATGAGTAGCTAATTTTCTTTACTTGATTTTTGGGATCTATGATTTTCGTCTAGTAAAACATTAGTTGAGCAAGATTTACAAGACATTAGGAACTTCTTGATAATTCTTTTGTTGTACATTTTGTT